>NC_060120.1:615812575-616115606 GCF_021461395.2 Schistocerca americana
GTTCATAAGACTGTCCCCATACCCGTACAACGCCCATCCGCTCGATACAGTTCGAAACAAGAGTCGTCCAACCAGGCAATATGTTTCCAGTCGTCAACTGTCCAATGCCGGTGTTGACGGGCCCAGGCGAGGCGTAAAGCTTTGTGTCGTGCAGCTCAAAAATGGTTCAAATGGCTCTGAGCACTATGGGACTTAACATCTGGGGTCATCAGTCCCCTAGACTTAGAAACTACTTAAACCTAACCAACCTAAGGACGTCACACGTATCCATGCCCGAGGCAGTATTCGAACCAGCGACCGTAGCAGGCGCGTGGTTCCGGACTGAAGTGCCTAGAACCTCTCGGTCACAGCGGCCGGCTGTCGTGCAGTCATCAAGGGTACACGAGTGGGCCTTCGTCTCAGAAAGCCCATATCGATGATATTTCGGTGAATTGTTCGCACGCTGACACTGATGGCCCAGCATTGAAATCTGCAGCAATCTGTGGAAGGGTTGCACATCTGTCATGTTGAACGATTCTCTTCAGTCGTCGTTGGTCCCGTTTTTGTAGGATCTTTTTCCGGCCACAGTGATGTCTGAGATTTGATGTTTTTTTTCGAATTCCTGATATTCACACTACACTCGTCAAATAGTCATATGGGAAAATACCCACTTCATCGCTACCGCACAGATGCTGTGTCCCATTGCTCGCGCGCCGACTATAACACCATGTTCAAACTCACTTAAATCTTGATAAGCTGCCATTGTAGGAGCAGTAACCCATACAACAGCTGCGCCAGACACTTGTCTTAAGTCTAACTTACACGACGACACTAGGTTGCAGGCAACTGCGCTACCGGCCACTGTACATGGGCGCCGCGCGTTTGCGCAATTCGTTGGTGAAACTAAACACTTTCGGCGTGTTCCAACTTTGGTGACACTAGTTGCATGAGTTTTGAGGTTGTGTGTGTTCGTAGAGTGTAAACAATCTGAAATATGAAGTCGGGAACGAAGAATAATGTTCGCTTTTTTGGATATGTATGCTTTGCATAGGTGTTACTGGGATTTCAGTGATGCTAATTACAAAAATAAGCAACATATTGCTGCCACTGAGACGGTCATGTGCGATCATAACATAGATGGTTTGACAGTATCTGAGCTGCAGGGCAAAGTTTATTGAGTTAGGAGCACATATACAACTAAATTAAGAAAAATACAAGCAAGTGTATTTCTAGCTGTGGCAATGCTCTCGTCTACATCGTTCGAGTTGGCAACTCTTTGTTAAGCAATATTGTTGACAGGAGGGAAGGTTATACAAATTCAAGAAGCTGCACTCTTTATTCAGTATTCATGTATTTAAAACGTCGCTGCAGTGCTCCCCATTCACATATGTTATAATTTTGAAATATTGCCACTGTACAGATCTATCTTCAAGAGAGTTGCTTGCAAACCACTCTCCTCTTAATGCGACCTGCTTCGAATAATTATTGTTGGTAATGTTAATAATTATTACTGTTAATGTTAAAAATTATTGGTGTTAATTAAAAATGCGTCACCAGCTAAAACCGTATCTTGTAGCATGCCGAGTGTTCTCTATTGTAATGCACGCCATATGATATGTAATTTCAGTTCTGATGACAGTGCTTCATGCATTACAGTACCTTTATCCCTTATCGCATAAGTAACTCTATTTAGAAGAAACGTGAACAGTTCTGGTGACATTCTAAGATAATTAAAAGAACTTGTTGGATGTTCGGTTATAAATTATTCTACATCTACATCTACATGATTAGTCTGCAATTCACATTTAAGTGCTTGGCAGAGGGTTCATCGAACCACAATCATAATATCTCTCTAGCATTCCACTCCCGAACAGCGCGCGGGAAAAACGAACATCTAAACCTTTCTGTTCGAGCTCTGATTTCTCTTATTTTATTTTGATGATCATTCCTATCTATGTAGGTTGGGCTCAAAAAAATATTTTCGCATTCGGAAGAGAAAGTTGGTGACAGAAATTTCGTAAATAGATCTCGCCGCGACGAAAAAGTCTTTGCTTTAATGACTTCCATCCCAACTTGCGTATCATATCTGCCACACACTCTCCCCTATTACGTGATAATACAGAACGAGTTGCCCTTTTTTGCACCCTTTCGATGTCCTTATTTCAGCAAGGATGCTGAGCAACCGAGCTGACGTCTTTACTTCATCCAGTCTCGAATCGAAACGCGTTTCTTATTTTTTTCTTATGCAGAAATTCCATACAACAAGCTTTAACTCCATCACACCTCGCGCGACGTGCAACTGCCAAAAGTTTCACTTCAGACACGAGTCAGGGACTTACAAAACAACGAAACTGAAGTATATACTGGTGTCGCCGTGTCTACAGTCATATATGAAAGCATTTGCGCGCAACTCATTCCACGCAACGAGTGGCGCAACCCAATGTCGTCGTGTAAACTAGGCTTTATGTAGGCGTTGGCAACCGTAGCACCTTATTGTGCCTTTTTACATATCTCCGTATTTGAATATGCACGCCTATACCAGTTTCTTTGGCGCTTCAGTGTATGTATAAGCATTGATGCACCCTCTCCATAAAAAAGGAGATAAAACAGACACCAACAACTACAGGGGCATATATCCTTGTTACCAGTGACATACAAAATACTTCGTAAAGCACTTTTAAATAGAATAGAGAAACAAGCAGGACCTAATATAGGAGATTATCATGCAGGATTTAGAAAAGGTAGATCATGTGCAGAACATATTCTTAATTTAAAAACAATTTTGAGAGTGAGAGCTATACAAAATAAAAATACAGTAGTTACTTTCGTAGACTTCAAGAAGGCCTACGACTCAGTTGACAGACGAACACTATTCCAGATACTTTATGAATCAGATGAGCAGAGACGAGCAGTTGGCGAGAAAATGAAGAAGTACTGGGAAGAACGGAAGAAAGAGAAACACCATAAGTCTTAAGTTGTATGCGGTCCATAGCAGGCCAAATTCATAAATAACAAAAATAAAAGAAATAAGCGGCAGACCTCCGGTCCGTGGTAGACGGAGCCGGTGCGGAACTCCGGGCCGGCGAGGTCGAGGGCGAGCGCGAGGGGGCAGGCGCGCTGCGCGGCCGAGTCTCGCGCGGCCCGCAGCGCCCTGGCGAGGCGCGCCGGCGGCATCGAGGGCACGACGGCCACGTCGGTGCCGGCCGGCACGCCGCACAGCCCCGGCGCCGACACCGCCGCCGCCAGCACCGACAGCCGCAGCGGCGCCGGCCGCGACGACACCGTCAGCTGGCGCACACACCCACCACGAACGTCAGCCCACGACTCGGTCGCGTGCTCCGGCAGCGAGGCCTGTATAACTCCCCTGGGGACATCCAACGATACCACACTCGACCCGCCATTCCAACCCGTCCGTGGGTGGCTGGGTGGAAACTTTGAAAACTTCAACCGCAACCCCGTTTTTTATTGCAGATTGCCATTCTACCGACAAAGTCTACATATGTTTTGTCTGAAGCATTTTCCTCGTTTCGCCACACATGGCGTTGTAATCGGAGGAATAGAAATGGATACATAATCGAATTTACAATGTGCTAGTCAGTGGCCCTCGAATATCCAGCGGCATCTGGGATCCCATCTCCATGTACGAGGGCGGGACAGACCAGTATATCAAAACTTCTAATTGGAAATCCCATTCTCAACACTGTATTCCTCTGTCATATCGAACAAGGGACTACTCCACGCGCCGCTATGGCCGTGGCCGTGGCTCGAGGTGGAAACCACTCTACTTCTCCAATTGCAGTAAGTGTTCAAACATAGTAACTTCAATACACTCAGTGACCCGCTTTTCAAATGATCGTACACAGGACACGCGCATATCTCCGGCTGTTGTGTTGGCAGAAGAGCCAACACCGTGTTACTAGTGGGGGCCGAAATGCACGCGTTTTAGCTCACGCAGGCTGGCGTGAGGAGGGAAGGACTCTACTGACGTGAGGTCTGGAACATGACAAGGAGTTAGAATTCAGAAAGTGGACGTAATTAGTTTGATACTTAACTTTAATCCATTAATGATGAGCGTCGCTCTTGACGGTACATGATTCGCAATATTATCTGTTCAGAATAGTAACTGAATATGGCGCCTTGCTAGGTCGACGCAAATGACGTAGCTGAAGGCTATACTAACGGACGTATACTAACGGACCGCGGCCGATTTAAAGGCTACCACCGAGCAAGTGTGGTGTCTGGCGGTGACACCACACCGGCATTGTCAGCACAGGCGTTTCTCATGCTGTCTACCATGTTTTCACGGTCTTTTCACAGTTCCTGTTACACGTTATCTTTTAAATATCCCTAGAGAAAGAAATCCGGCCACATCACATCAGGCGACCTAGCCATTGCATCGACCATTGTAAACACGGTCTAATACTTTCCGCGCTTCAATTGCCTAATGCGTTGCGCAACCGTCATGCTGAAACCACATACGTTGTCGAACCTACAGGGCGACATCCTGCAGTAGCGCCAGTAGTTCCTGTTCCAAATGGTTCAAATGACTCTGAGCACAATGGGACTTAACTTCTGAGGTAATCAGTCCCCTAAAACTTAGAACTACTTAAACCTAACTAACCTAAGGACATCACACACACCCATGTCCGAGGCAGGATTCGAACCTGCGACCGTAGCGGTCGCGCGGTTCCAGACTGTAGAGCCTAGGACCGCTCGGCCACCTCGGCCGGCTCCTGTTCCAAAAAGGTTCTATGTTTGTATCCATTCAACGTACCGTCGTTAAAATATGGACCAATGAGTTAATTCCCCCTGATGCCATACCATACGTTAACCCACCAAGAACGTTGACGGTCAACCTGCCGTAACCAGTGGGTATTGTCTACATTCCAGTAATGCATGTTACGCCCGTTAATGCTACCATGATTCATGCATGTACAGTCGGCAAAGAACGTGGGGGTCGTTTGCATTTGTTGAAGTGCCCATTCACAAAACTCTACCCGGTTACGGAAATCGGTGCCATGAAGTTCTTGATGCAGTGCTACTCGGTATGGATGATACTAATGACCAAGCAGTATCGTGACAATACTACCTACGGACATACCGGAGTCGTGGTGTAATTGCCGGGCACTTATCCGTGGGTTGTGGCGCACTGCCACTAGTACAGCTATTTCATTAGCTTCTCCGGCAATATGTTTGCTTTGTTTCCTTTTGACGGTCTGTACGCTGCGATCAGACATACAGAAAGAACGAGTGCGAGCATTCTCTGGAAAACGCTCGGCATATAAGGCATACACCAGGCTCAACATTTCTCCTACATTTTCCTGAATCAGGATCATTTCAATTTTTTCTTCTTTGATTACAACATTCATCATCCACTTGCTCGTCTGTTCTCCAAATGATAGGTAGGTGTGCAGGCAATAAACCTGCGCAACTATTGTAATGTTTCGAGCCGCTATCTGTTCTATGTCTGCACAATACGTGAGCTCTGGTTGCAGTGTACTACCTGTTACGATACGTCGTGTTTGGCTACACGGTCACGGTAGCTCGTAGAGTAGTTCCCTGTTCGATATGTCGGGAGAATACAACTTTGTGAATGAGGTTTCCAATTAGAAGTTATGAAATACTGGCCTGTCCTACCCTCGCAGCGTGGAGGTGGGGTCCCTCGTGGCATTGAGCATTAAAGGCCCATTGAGTAACGTGTTGTAAATTATGCTTGCGTATACATTTCTATTCCTCCGATTACAGCGCAATTGTCGTACAATCGTAATCTGCAATTAAAACGGGGTACTCATTGAAGATTTCTAAGTTCCCCCTCTGGCACCCATGCATGGGGTGGAGTGGCGGGTCGAGTGTGGTATCGTTAGGAGTCCCCATCAGGGCAAAAAATTTGGAATTATAACTTTTTTTGATCCGATATGTAGTTTTCGATGTATTTCGATGTCTTCAGATAAAATTAATATCCTGTATAATACAACACTTTCTTCTGAATGCAGGTTGTTTTTATTCAGGACTCCAATGCACCATATTATTCCCACTTTTTTGGCTACAACTCCTTTTTTTCAACATAATCCCTGTTCAGTGCTACGACCTTACGCCATCCTGTTGAGTCACTCTACTGGTCGACGTCGGAGCCAAAGTCTTGCTGCATCAGTAACCTCTCCATCATCCACGTACTGCTTCCCACAGGGTGCGTCCCCCATTGGGCCACAGAATGGAAGCCGGGCTGTAGGGTGGATAAGGAAGAACAGTCCAATGAAGCTTTGTGAGCTCCTCTCGGGTAGGTAGACTTCTGTAAGGGCTTGCGTTCTCATGGTGATGAAGAAGTTCGTTTGCATTTTCGTGGCGTGCTGAAGTTGTTTCTTCAATTTCCTGAGGATAGCACAATACCCTTCAGAGTTGACAGTTGCATCATGACGGAGGACATCAAACAGAATAACCCCTTCAGAGTCACAGAAGATCCTTGTCATGACTTACCGGCCAAGAGTGCAGGTTTGAACTTTTTCTTCGGAGGAGAGGTGATGTGGCACCACCCCATGAAATGCCGTTTTGTTTCCAACTCGAAGTGGTGAACCCATGTTTCATATCCTGTGACGACGTTCGATAAAAATGGTCACTATCAGCCTTGTAACGTGCAAGGAATTCGGCACAGACGGTCATTCGTTGCTCTTTATGATCTTCTGTTGGGCGAGGAACCCAGCCGGCAAATACTTTTCAGTAACACCACTCGTGGACGAGTGTGTCAGCACTACCAACAGAAACATCCATTTCAGCAGCGATGTGCTTGATTGTGATCTGTCGATCATCTCGAATGACAGTGGCCATAAGTTTCAACACTGCAGGAGTCACAGCTGTGCGCGGCTGGCCGGCACACAGGATAAGGGACAGGTTTGTGCAATCTTGTTGCGATGATGACAGACTCCACGTCCGACGACTCACCGTGCTTTTGTTCACTGCTAGGTCTCCGTAGACATATTGAAAGCGCCTATGAATATCTGCGGTGCTTTGGTTACCCGCAAAAAAAAAAAAAAAAAAAAAATACTCAATGACAGTTCTCTGCTAGTAACGCACCTCAATTGAGAGTCGCCATTTTGAAGGCTACGTATAGCACCGCCAGCTATCAGAACTTCATGAAACTATAGGGTATGAAGTGGGCATATTCCACGATGTCCCACAACAAATTACGCATTTTTTCAGCCGAATTTGACTGAGTAAAAAATTTATTGCAACGCCCTCGTAACAGCTTTCATGAGATGAATGGAGCAACGTTAACATTTTTCAACGATTTTTAATAATTTTCCTCTTAGCTCTTTTTAACAAAGGAAGATTCTTACAGGCTATTAGATATCTCTCTCTTTCTGGCACACCATCTGGCGTCGTAGACGGACACATCTGCATGTTCTAGTGCAAGACAGCACGTTAATATTATGATGAAACGCTTACCGCCCCTCAAACAAACTATGTCATTGTACAAAAGTTGTATTTGTCAATTACAGATACAACGGATCACAACCTAATTGAAGTTTCTGTAGTTCTAAAATTTTAGCACCAACAGAGAGCAGAGCTTGACTTTGTGTTTTTTTTGCCAAGAACAAAGCGGCTACAGTGAGACAAAAGGAAAAAATTTTAATTAATTTCCCATCAAAGCTCGACTGCCTGCATGCTTGATAGGAATCCATAGCCCTCAGAAAGAGGATCGCGATAATTTGGCGACCATGACAGGATTCACTGACTTCATTGCTGTCTTCAAATGCGAGGGAAAGGACCACATAATCTCGAGGAATTCAATTGTGACTTAAGACTAAAGCACTGCATTTTCTATTTCATGTAACAGAGATAACGAAATCTACCACTGCACACCATTGGAAAAGTACACAAGGGAAGTTTGTGCAGATTTGAACTTGCAGAGAGCTGACGATGCACAAAACATAAGTTAAAAATTTAATAATACCAAGTAGTGAATGCCACAGCCCTTTTTCAGTACACTATTGTCCATAAATACAGATGGGCTGATGCTTTGAGCATAATGGCTGAGAATGGGCATGCTGCGAACATTGAGCCTTGTCGGTAGTGAATGTATGAAGAAAGACATTATTACTGATCGTAGCAGAAATAATCTCACTATTGGTGAAAGGTGGTTTAAATGGTGTGTCTACAATAGGAAATTTCGTGCTTTTCCTGTGCTTTGAAAAAATAGTTTCAGAAAAAGGTAAGCGAGAAATTCTTACATATCCTTGCAAAATATAGACATCGCATTGAAGTCTGCTCCATTCATGTCTTCGTTCAACACACCCTAAATGAGAGTAATTAATAACAGCAAATAGCCGCCTGGGAATGTTATAACTGGGAGGAACACGAAAATCTCGCACTGTCCTCGCAGTCAAGGTGGTTTACTGGTGCCTTGCTCTAACCTGTCAAGATAACTACGAGTGCCGTATACGAGTAGCGATTCTTGGGACTACTCGTGCGATGTATAGTCAACATGTAGTCAACTCCTCTCAAATGGAACCAAGAAAGCTGTGGAGTCTGAAGTCGCATTCCCTTACTCAACTGAGTTAGTGTGGATATATTTAGAATTTAGCCCAGCGCCTGGGCGAAGGTTCAATGATGAGAAACTTCAAGCCTCTGCCTCTTCTCCGCTAACCAGTCAATAATGGTCAACAAAGGTTCTTTCAGTGCTGAATTTGAACTGGCTACTCTCCGGTCGGTCGGTACCGCATTATCCTCCATCAGCAACGTTGGCTGCCATGCACTGTATCAGAAGTCTGTCACAACGAATGTGTTGCGACTACTCCTATACATGATATCTGCACTCGTACAGTGAACTGGGGCATCAGTCAAGATATCGCCTTATACACTACGAGAATATTGACTGTTTAAGAAAAGAGCGCAACCATTTACTTTTACTATAATAAAACGAAACACGTCGTACAAATAGTGACGTTTGTTCCACTCACGATAGTTCCGGTCCCGCGGTCTCAATTTATTTATCAGTGTTTATTTGCATTTCTTCGTGTGGAACGACGACAGTGAAGTAGCCAATATTTTGTTGGAGACATGTTTCCAAATTCTAGTCCCCAGTGAGCAGAACCAACTTGATGTTTGGTAGTGTGGTGCCAAAAAATTGGGAACATAGATGCAACAGTCTCTCCCATCTTTAAAAGACGTCTCAACTGCAAGTAGATTCCAATAAATTCTACGATACATGTGTAATGTAACTAATTTGAATATATACGCAGATTGTTTGCCCTCGTTACCGGCTAATCTATCCTGCCACGACTCACGGATCACCTCTGCAGTCTTCTTCTCTCAGGTGCTAGACCCGCCAGGTATACAGAAGACCTTCCTCGAAGTTTGGAGGGAAGAAGAGAGTACTGAAAAAAGTGAAACTGCGAAGTATGGGTGCACAGTCGGAAAGAGCAATGCTGGCGAAAGGAAAAGTTCACGGTCGAGTCGCAGTCCGACCCATAATGTTAATCTGCCAGGAAGTTTCTTAACAGCGTACACACCGCTGCAGGCTAAAAGATTCACTCTGTAAGTGTGGATGTTGCTCGCCGAAGACATCATGTCGATTTTGGTAGATTGAATAGCACGAGCTCCGAAACGCACGCGCAGCTGTTGTCAGATCCAGTTTTTAGAAAATCCTGACTTAGGGACTGTAGGTTTGAAAAACTAGTGGATCAACGATGTAAAAGTCTGAACACAAAAAACAACATAAATTTTCAATCATTGAGTAGGTATTTTCTTGCAATGTACGCCCCTGACATAAAACAAAGGGAAGAAGAAATCAAAAGAAACTTTACGGGTTGAGACGGTATGTTATGTGATTTCAATGATTACAAAATCGAGTAAATTAACAAAGAAATTGACGATGTGAGCCCTTTATCAGTATGACGTTGCTCCCACTCTGCCCTGGATTCGTGCACTGATTCGGTTGCGAAGAACGTCATAAAGCTGTTGTATCTTTCCTGAGACAAGTTGGCCTACAGCTGTCTTAATTGATCCTTCTTGATATCCTAGGTAGTGGCACTCGGACGGAGCTAATCACATATATGTACTATTGGAGACAGATCTGGGGACCATGCTAGACACAGGAGTACCTCAACATCATACAGACAGTTCACGGAGGCACATGCCATGTGTGGGCGAGTACTGTCCAGTTCATTTACATCTAAATGGATACTCTGCAAACTACACTTACGTGCCTGGCAGCGGATTCATGGAACCTTCTTCACAATATTTCTCTGCTATTCCACTCTCGAACAGAGAGCGGAAGAAACAAAGACCTATACCTTTCCGTGCGAGTTCTTATTTCCCTTATTTTATTATGATGATCGTTTCTCCCTATGTAGGTCGGAGTCAAAATATTTTTGCATTCGAAGGAGAAAGTTGGTGATTGATATTTCGTGAGAAAATGCCGCCATATCGAAAAGCGCATTTGTTGTAATGATTTCCACCCTAAATCCTGGCCCGCATCTCGTGGTCGTGCGGTAGCGTTCTCGCTTCCCACGCCCGGGTTCCCGGGTTCGATTCCCGGCGGGGTCAGGGATTTTCTCTGCCTCGTGATGGCTGGGTGTTGTGTGCTGTCCTTAGGTTAGTTAGGTTTAATTAGTTCTAAGTTCTAGGCGACTGATGACCTCAGCAGTTGAGTCGCATAGTGCTCAGAGCCATTTGAACCTAAATCCTGTATCATGACCGTTACACTCTTTCCCCTATTTCTCGATAATACAAAACGTGTTGCTCTTCTCTGAACTTTCTCGATATACTCTGTCAACCTCATCTTGTAAAGCTAGTTTGGTTCCACAAGAACGATATTTTTTAAATCCGTGTTGACTGTGTGTCAAAAGACTGTTCTCTTCGAGGTAATTTATAATGTTCGGACACAATATGTGTTCCAAAATCCATTTGCATATGGACATTAATGATACGGGCCTGTAATTTAGTGGATTACTCCTACTACCTTTCTTGAATATTGGTGTGACCTGTGCAACTTTCCAGTCTTTGGGTAATGATCTTTCGTCGAGCGAGTGGCACAGAGGCATTGGTGGTGTGACGTAAAGTGAACAGTGTCTTTCTTGTCGCTAGACGCGCTAGTGTGTCTGCACTGTGAGACGGTAACAGTTTCCACAGCTGTGAGTGTGGCGACTGTACACATCGGACTGTGACCGTGGTACGTGACGTACTTGTGAGAGGTGCGACAGCAGGGAGCGCTGGCAGGCGGCCCGCCGCTGCTGCGTGGGCGTCCACTTGCCGGCCGCCTCGTTGGTCGCCGCATGGCACCGCAGGTGCTGCGTAGCGCGCAGCTGCGTCCCCGCAGTCGCCGACATGCTGCCGCTCGCCTGCCTATCTGTGGCTGCACGTCGCTCGTTGCTGGGAGACGGTCCAGTGTCGCCAACCGTTAAGCGTTTCGTCCCGCACCACCGTGAGAGGCCTCGCCTGCGCCCCTTGCTTGCTTCGTTTCACGAGTTGTCCTATCGACTGTTGTGTGCATTCTTTATACATCGACTGTTGTGTGCGTCTTGAATCTGCACTATTCATTGTTCTTAGTTGATTTACAAAATGAAGGCAGAATTAAATGGAACTAGATGGTTCAATATTTCCAGCAACATTCGGAATTACTTCGAACTTCAGTTTCTTAGTTTAACGTTTCTGCTCACATGAATTATGTACAATTCATTGGCTTTCATAAAAATACGTTACACTTTAATTTCTCCCTATTTCACGTTTTTATACACATGATTTATGCACAATTAATCGGACTAAAATGCCTAGACACTTTCGTTATGGTTATGATTCCTTCATTCAGATATTCGTTATGTTCATGAAACAAACAATAACATCCCACATTCTTTGGAATGCAGCTTAATAAATAATTATTTCACGTTTCTATCCACAGGATTTAGACACGATTTGTCGGCCGAAGTGGCCGTGCGGTTAAAGGCGCGGCCGTCTGGAACCGCAAGACCGCTACGGTCGCAGGTTCGAACCCTGCCTCGGGCATGGATGTTTGTGATGTCCTTAGGTTAGTTAGGTTTAACTAGTTCTAAGTTCTAGGGGACTAATCACCTCAGCAGTTGAGTCCCATAGTGCTCAGAGCCATTAGAACATTAGACACGATTCATCAGACTAAAAAAAAAAAAGAAAAAAAAGGGGTAGCATTCATCTTTGGCTAGAAAAATAACTAGACGCTTTAGTTATGGTTATGAGACCTTCATTCGGATATTCGTTATGTTCATGAAACACACAATAATATCCCACATTCTTTGGATTGCTGCTTAGTAATTAATTATTTCACGTTTCTATCCACACGATTTATGCACGATTCATCGGATTATTAAAAAAAATGACTAAAAGCTTTTTTTTTTTACTTTCGGTATGGTTCCTTCGTTCAGACATTCATTATGTTGCTGAAACACAGAATCACATCCCAAATTGTTGGGATTACAGCTTAATAATTAATTCAACTGGGATGAGCATAACAGGTAACTCTTGTCACTTCGTTTGTACACATGTATTTACATTTAGCTTTGACGTTATCGGTACAACTGCAAAGATCGATATATATACTCATGTAATCGATTTAGGGTATTTACGTCACGATGACGTAGTGTTACGTCACTATGACGTAGGGTGCTCCTCACCTAGCGTGAGATGAATGCTACCCATTGTGAGCGAGCAGTGATGTTGTAAAGCTGTATCGCAGAAGTTATTATCTTTGGTGTGCGCGGTAGCGCAGGGTCAGATAATGTTAAGCTGTCTTGGAGAGAAGAAGCAATTGTAATGTTACGTTTCAAATGTAAAGTGTCAATTTATCAATATGTTTAATTAACATGATTATATCAAGATTGTAACAGAAACTGATTTGCGAAGGAGGAAGCTTAATGCAACTAAGTGTATACCAGAAGTGGAATGTCAGAGGCAAATATTATAATGATGTTATCTTTTTTTACTATTGCTGCACCACCGGACTAACTTGATTATTGTACCGAGAGTTGCTAGATTTGAAAGATAGGAAAGTGTATAATCTGGATGTTAGGACGTTCATTAAATTTGAAATCAGCCATAAGCACTTTTTCACAGTATAAAAAAAACTTAAAGAGTTGTTATTTATGCCCATATTTCATTTTTACCTACCTTTCTCTTACAGTTTTTAACTGACAATGTTTTTTTTTTTAAAAGAAGTGGAAAGATATCCAAGTGTGTTCGGAAAGTTCTTCGATTTGCAACTAACAAAGAACTCATTGCATCTCACTAGTGTACCTATGTAGCTACAGTAATCTGCAGCTTTAGCATAGCCGCACGCAAGACAGAGCAGTACTGCAACGCGTTATCCAAATTTGCACAGAGTACAGGTAAGGATTAAATATATTGTTTTTTTTTATTTATCCAATCAGGGGCAAATTATGTCATTCAGAGACACTTTTTGTGATCAGTATTCCAAACTAATTATCGTAGGTTTAATGTCAAAGTTCATTATTTACGCAGTTTATACCGTTCAGAAATCTTGCAGTCAGATTGCTAACTTTTACAATGTGATAGACTTCCCTTTACATTACGACAATTAATTATTATTACAATGCAGCTTTGCTTTCACGTTAGGACAGTACAATTTTCTGTTGCGATTCATTATTACTTCTGCACAGCTCTTGTTATTCGCCGGCCGAAGTGGCCGTGCGGTTAAAGGCGCTGCAGTCTGGAACCGCAAGACCGCTACGGTAGCAGGTTCGAATCCTGCCTCGGGCATGGCTGTTTGTGATGTCCTTAGGTTAGTTAGGTTTAACTAGTTCTAAGTTCTAGGGGACTAATGACCTCAGCAGTTGAGTCCCATAGTGCTCAGAGCCATTTGAACCATTTTTTTCTTGTTATTCAAAACAGAGTACGTCAGTCAAAAAAAATTTCAAATGGCTCTGAGCACTATTGGACGTAACTTCTGAGGTCATCATCCCCTAGAACTTAGAACTACTTAAACCCAACTAACCTAAGAACATCACACACATCCATGCCCGAGGCAGGATTCCAACCTGCGCCCGTAGCAGTCGCGCGGTTCCAGACTGAAGCGCCTAGAACCGCTCGGCCACTACGGCCCGCCGTACGTCAGTCATATTTTTATTATTTACAGACAACTTGCAAGGTACACTCAAACCTTCGTGACATATCCTCACGCAAACAACGAGAAAATAATCTCACCAGACAAAATAGCAAACCCGGTAAAAGAGCACACTCGGAGCTTTGGTGTGCTCTAGGGATTGTAGGACTGGTATCGTGCAGTCATGGTACCTCTATGTTGTTAAATCAACGCACTGAAGTGGTGTTTACGTACTATTTCACTGTATGGGATCAGCGCAGTAAAATGAATCATAATGGAGACGTGACAGAATTGCAAACAGGGAACTATCGCGTTCGGTGGTGCCCCTAATCACAATGTAAACGATGTTGCCCAGTTTGTTGGTATATCAACACTGACAGACCGATATGTCTTAGAACTTGCTGCCAACTATGCCGTTTACTCCAAATACACAGACGGAAAAAGAATCGCAACACTGAGAAGGGGTTGTGCGACACAAACGAAAGTTGGTAGGCGCATTTCTGCATCTGAAAGATGATATCTATTCACAATTCACACCAGTCGCGCAAGAGTGGCGCTACTATTCTCCATTCATCATAAGAATAAATCTGATGCAAACAAACACAAACGCGATGATTGGTGAGAAGCCGTAGCACAAAAAAAAAAAGGTTCAAATGGCTCTGAGCACTATGAGAGTTAACATCTGAGGTCATCAGACCCCTAGAACTTAGAACTACTTAAACCTAACTCACCTAAGGACATCACACACATGCCTGCCCGAGGCAGGATTCGTACCTGCGACCGTAGTGGTCGAGCGGTTCCAGACTGAAGCGCCTAGAACCGCTCGGCCACAATGGCCGGCCCATAGCATGCGTTCAGTGGTGGTGTTGCGCTCTTGCAAGTAGGTTCAAATGGCTCTGAGCACTATGGGACATAACTTCTGAGGTCATCAGTCCCCTAGAACTTAGAACTACTTAAACCTATCTAACCTAAGGACATCACACACATCCCTGCCCGAGGCAGGATTCGAACCTGCGACCGTAGGGGTCTCGCGGTTCCAGACTGTTGCGCCTAGAACCGCTCGGCCACCCCGACCGGCCTGCCCGAGGCAGGATTCGAACCTGCGACAGTAGCGGTCGCGCGGTTCCAGACTGTAGCGCCTTTAACCGCTTGGCCACCACGGCCGGCGCTCCTTTGTCACTCATCTGAGAACTAAGGAGAGCTTTAGATTTCCCGGGCTCGTCGAGAACTGTTCTTAGAAGATTAAAGGACCATGGAATAAGTTCTTGTCGTTCTCTTATCAAAGAACCCTTGTCTGACGAACAAGCCGTGGATAGACTAGCAGTTGTGAACTCCTGGGAACATGTAAGTCGGAGGAAAGTTATTTTCTCCGATTTGTGCACAAATTAGTCCATGAGCAGAAGTCCTGCTCTTGTTTACCACGCAGAGAGGCAATGATATGACGCGCGCTTCGTGGCGACACTCCTTAAAAGCAGATGCCTAAATGTGAAATGTTAGGGCTGGATGTCTTACATGGCTGCAGGAACTTTGGAACATATCCAAGGCAAGTTCAGTTCAGCATGCTTGGAATATTTCCTTGAAAATGTAATCATCCCTGGAGCCTCGACTTTGGTGCCCCGAAGGACGTCTCACTTACCATGATAATCATCCATCACACACTAGCATTAGGATTCAGAGCTGGTTTCAAAGGAAGGAGAATATTATTCATTGTCTTCCAAGGCCTACAAAGTCACCTGATCTCAGTCCCATAGAGCACGTATGGCTCAACTTAACAGGACTCAGTGGGACAATTGGCCAGCCCCCCTCAGGGAACTGTGAATGCCCTATGAGATTTAGTTCTTTCTTCATGGGAGAGAATTGCCACAGATGAGGACTTTTTCCATAGACTTGCCTCGAAAGATCAAGCTGTTCTTAATGTCAGTGGCATGTGGACAAAGTACTGAAATATGTAGCCCACTCTTCATTTTATTTTATTTCATTTTTCTGTAAAAGGCCTGCACAGTTATTAGGCCAACAACATTAATTTCAAAATACAAATGTACTTGCTACTATATGATTTTTAGTTTTATGGGAGGTCAGATGAATATTACCTTCCTAGGAAGTTTATTTTTTAAACTTCCTGGCAGATTAAAACTGTGTGCCGGACCGAGACTCGAACTGGGGACCTTTGCCTTTCGCGGGCAAGTGCTCTATCAACTGAGCTACCCAAGCACGACTCACGCGCCGTCCTCACAGCTTTACTTCTGCCAGTACCTCGTCTCCTACCTTCCAAACTTTACAGAAGCTCTCCTGCGTACCTTTCAGAACTACCACTCCTGAAAGAAAGGATATTGCGGAGACATAGGTTAGCCACACAGATTATTTTTATTTTTATGGGAGATCTGATAAATATCACCCTCCAAGGATGATAATATTTATTGTCGTGGGAGGTCAGATAAATATTTCCTTCAAAGGTAGGTTATTTTCAGATATCAAATTTATAAGCCATAATTATTTACTGAAGAGAATATTGAAAAAAGTAAAAAAAGAAAATACAATTTCATAAACAAAAGTAAATAAATCACGGAACATTTGCGATGCAATAAAAAAAGGATACAGTGATATTCGATCCGACACATACTACAGCTACCAGTACAGT
Organism: Schistocerca americana; assembly: GCF_021461395.2. NCBI lineage: Eukaryota > Metazoa > Arthropoda > Insecta > Orthoptera > Acrididae > Schistocerca > Schistocerca americana. The sequence continues at coordinate 615,829,276 of NC_060120.1, forward strand.
AATCTAACACGCTACCAAGCAGCTACCTTTCTCTTTTTTTGTTTTTAGCAAAACGGTCGAATATTCCTACTGCAGTTGAAGAACCAATATAAAACTGGAAACAACAGATACTGGAAGGCACATCCACTCGCTCATCTAAACCGCACGTAAGGACTTAGAAAAATATGGCAATCAGATGATACGTTTCTTTTAGCTGAAAACCCAGGTGGGGCCGAAGAAATTGTTAGACTATTATAAAATGATATCTTTTGAAATAATGTTGAACCTAGAAAAGCCTACAACTGCTCAATTTGTAGCGTATTAAAGTGTCAAATATTACCCGCACAGGTCTAAATAAAACAAATTGACAATTGACTCCAGTTAGATTCGAACGCTCGACGTTTACGGTACGTTCATAAGCCGTCATCCTATCCCCTCAACCAATAAATCAGATATTTCAACCGTTTCTAAGTGCTCGAATAATAACTTTCAGAAGAAATGATACGATGAGTTAAGCTGCAGTGAATCTCGACATATACTGTATCCTATTATATTGCTTCTACTTGACGATGTAAACACGAAGCTGAGCTCCACAGCCACTAGAGCCGTGAACACTGGCACTTCTGAACTTGGGCACGCTCAACGCTCTGTTCTTGGACTCTTAAATTATTCGGACCGGGCAATCTACGTGTCACTCACTGTTCACGACAGCTGGCAGCAGTGGTCACCAAAACGTACGTCGCAAGCAGACCTGACTCCGGAGGGCCAGGTGGCACTACCAAGAGAGATGACCGTTGTGTTCAGCATATGGCTCTGGTGTAGCGTACTGAAACAACAGCTGTAATTTTAGCAGCACAGCGAAGTTTTACAAATCGGTTACTTCAAGGACAGCTCCGGGACAGATCCACTGCGGCGTGTATTCAACTGACTCCAAACTAGCACCGTTTGTGACTCCAGTGGTGACAAGCGAGAGCTCACTGGAAGGCAGGGTGGAGATCTGTTGTGTTTTCTGATGCAAGCTGGTTCTGCCTCGGTGCCAGTGATGGCCGTGTGTTGGTTAGAAGGAGGCCAATTGAGGGCCTGCAACCAACCTGTCTGTGCACTAGACACATTAGACCTACTCCTGGAATTATGGTCTGGGATGCGATATCATACGACAGCAGGAGCACGCTCTTATACCAAGCTCCGTGGCTGAAAACGTCAATTTAGTGATTCGACTTGTAATTCTGCTACTTATGAATAGCATTCCATTGCGTGTTTATCGGCAGTACAACGCTCGCCATTTACCACCACTGTAACCCAACATGCTCCACAGGGTGTCTACATTTTCTCTTCGCCTGCTCGATCACCATACCTGTCTCTACTGAAGCACTTATGGGACATCATCGGACGACAACTCGAGCGTCATCCACAGACAGCATTAACCAACCCTGTACTGATCGACCAAGTGCAGTAAGCATGGAACTCAATCTACAAACTGACATGAGGTACCTGTACAACACAATGCATGCACATTTGCATGCTTGCATTCCACATTCTCGAGGTTAGACTGGTTGTTTATGTACCAGCAATTCACATTTTCAGTGGCTTATCTCGTGCTTACAATAACCTGTGACCTTGCAATGTTAATCACTTAAATGTGTATGTAGACAAATGTGTTCCCGAAATTTCGTTACTTAATATTAATTATTTTTTTGGTGTATCTACTGTTTTCTGTCAGTGTATGTCTTGATTTACGAGGGTGTGGTTGGGCACAAACCTGAAAGCACACCTTAAATTGTTGCTAAGAAATGAGTAGCGATCATTATTATAATCTTGGTTCTAACAAATATTTGGATGTTTCTTTCCGTATGCGACACGATTTCCAATCGTAAGATTATGCAGAAATTTAAGAGCATATCTTAAACTATGGCGAGTCAATATTTATGACCTTTTTTCTCAAAAGTACAATCTAAGACAAAAAAAAAAAAAACAATGCACCACGGAAGAATCATCGACATGGAACGGAAATCAACAGATGTGATGTACATGTGCAGACAAGCAAATGGCTAAAATTTCAGAAAAGTTGGATGATCTATTTACGAGAAAGAGCTTCGCGAATTGAACACGTCAATAAATTGTCGGTCTATCTGTGCTCCTTATGCAAGCAGTTGTTCGACTTGGTTTTGATTGACAGAGTTGTTGGATGTCCTCCTGAGAGATATAGTCCAGTCCAGTTGGTGCATTAGATCATCAAAAGCCCTAGCTGATTGGAAGGTTTTGCATATTATGCTACAAATATTGTCAGTTGGGGAGAGATTCGGCTAACTTGTTAGTCAAGGTAGGGTTTGGCAAGTATAAACACAAGCCGAATAAACTCTCGCCATTTACGGTCGGGCATTATCTTGCAGATATGTAAGCACAAGATGGCTTGCCATAAAGAGCAACAAAAGGCCCATAGAATATAGACGACGCACCGCTGTGCTGTTAGGGTGCCATGGATGACAACCAAAGGGGTCTTGCTATGAAATGAAATGGGATCCCAGACCATCGCTCCTGGTTGTCGGGCCATGTGACAGGTGGCAGTTAGGTTGGTATTCCAAGGCTGTCCAGAGCACCTCCAGACACGTCTTCACTGGTCATCGGGACTCAGTTCGAAGTGGGACCCATCACTGAAGACAATTCTGCTCCAGTCAATGAGATTCCAGATGGAATACATGTCGGGAGAGGCCCAGAATTGTGGTAGGATATCATCCTGACTGTCGCCCGCCGTAAGGCCCGACAGCCAGGGCTAATGGTCTGGGCTGTCATTTCACCTCATAGCAGGGTCCCTTTGGTTGTCATCTGTGGCACACTGTGAGAGTTTCTATTGCATGTCTCCGTGCTTGCCAGACCCTGACTTGGACAATAAAGTCGCCAGGTATCTTCCCAATTGAAAAATATTTATAGCATTATGGGCAGGGCCATCCAACCAGCCAGGGATTTTGATGATCTAACTTGCGAATTGGGCAGAATATGGCACAGTATCCCTCAGGAGCACATACAACAACTCTGTCAGTCAACTCCAATCCGAACAACTGCTCCCACAAGAGCCAGAGGTGAACCAATGCATTACTGATTTGCTCAATTTGTGAAGCTCTTTCTCTTGAATAAATCATCCAATTTTGTGACATTGCAACCAATTGTGCGTCTGTATATGTACGTCACACCTACCGATGTCCGTCCCACTCGGATAATTCCTTCGTGGAGCGTCTTTTTCTTGCTTTTTTTTCTTTCTTAGAGTGCTTTTCGAGGGTGAAGTTAGGCAGGGACCTAAGAACACAGCTCAAACTGTCGCCAGTTAAACGAGTACTGATCATATTTATAATCTTAGTTCTTACAAATATTTGACTATTTTCTTCCTATTGACGTCTTGAAGACGCAGTGGATTTCAAGTGATTTGCTTTCATGAGAGATGTTGCTGTTAAGTTAAATTTGCGATGCTCATTGTTATCGTTTTGTGGTGGGCAGCGTCTTCTTTTGATACTATATAACTCAAGTAAAACATTCGTCTCTAATCGCGATTTTTTTGTATTTTTTGTTCAGTTTATTCTGGAGGAATTTGCGGGTGTTATTGTCCGATTATGCGGTTGTCTGGGAATGATATTAGTCTTATTGTCGTATTTTTAGTTTGTTCCTGGCCAAAAACCCCTAACTGCCACGATTTTCATATTAATTTCGTGTGTTTTTATGTGTATTTCCAGGCATAAATGTCTATCTCGCAGTCACCATCTTCTAGGATGTAAGCTGCCTGATGTTAAATGTTATCAGTGGGTGTCTTAGTAACTAGTGTACGCTGTGCTGCTTATTCCAAATAAAGACGTTGGTGAAGGTTATTGTGCAATTGTCGGACTAGAATTCTTAGACAACATCACACTATAATCGACCTTTTGTGGTATACAATTGAACTCGCTGAAACTTTGTTTCCACCATAAGGTACAACTGCGTGCAAGGCAAAGTAACAAGGTGCACCAATAATGACGACATTGTGAACAGAACTACAAACACATCCGCTAAAGATTGATTCACATGATAACATACCATCAGGTACAGGGAAGTTAGTTTGGGTCACTGTAGGTACTAAATCACCACAAGAAGTATTGTGCATTGTAGAACCACTAGAGCATCTTGAGTAACTGGATAAAATGCATTGCTTTGTGCACTGAAGAGTAGCAAGCAGCAGTAATATAGATGGTAAATTTATGGCTCCTGTTAGCCTAGATAATTTTGGCACAGACAACATTAGTCTGTTAAAGTGGTTAATGATTGCCACTTTAGATGTTTTGGATGAAGAAGATATTGTTAGGTCATGTGACAACCAAAGCCACAGACAATCCATTAGTGCATCTGCATTATGTAAAAAGGTGATCACTTACAATATGATGATCGACAAGAAATAGAATCTTTATTGGTACGATTCATGGATTTGTTTAATACAAATGGTCCATTACCAGCAACTCCTGTTACACAACACTGAATACCCACAAGCAATAGGGTAAATCAGGGTGAACAAAAAATTTGGGCCTCGTAGAAGACAAGAAATTGTTTATTTAAACGAAATAAAAACACTCTCCTTTCACAAAATACATAAGCAACACATTAACAGTACCACATCCTCTTTAAGGCACTACATAAGTTAAAAAAAAAACAATACTTATTTTTATCAATTTCACCAATTCACCCATGTATATGAGTGAAATGGCAAATGTCCTTTGGGTGAAATGGTGAACTTATTTCCCCTGCCTTTTGCCACATACGTCACACATAAATTCATATTTTGAACAGTCTTCATGCAGCCAACGTTGGCAGCTAATACATTTGATCCAATCCACATCCTTTTTAGTGCAACTGTACAGTTCACCGCACCCTACGCGACAACACTCTTCATCATCCGCGTTGTCATCATCGTCGACGAGTCGGATTCTGTGTCAGTGGTAGACGCTTTTCGTTTCTTAGGCTGCTTCTTTTGGATAATTCCTTTGGCAGTCTCTTTGGTTATGGTTTTTCCTTTGGTTTCGGTTTTTCCTTTGGTTACGGTTTCTCCTTTGGTCCTCTTTTTAGCATTTGCTCTAGTCTTCACTGACTCATTTTGTCGTTTTCTGTTTTGCAGGTTGTCGATGTTTTCTGGAGAAGTCAAAATCTCAGCTAAGGCCCTGGACTTCTTCCTTGCAGATACAACTTTATCTAGGATAGGTATCGGCGAAATATGGTCCAAGAGTTTGCCAGGTGTTATTTGAGATTCTTCTGTTGCCACTGTCGAGGTCATATCTGTTGCTTCTGATGAAGACTGCATGTTTTCCTGTGAATTTTCTGCCCATTGCGAACAGCCCAGTTGTGGTGAAGGTTGTATGCATTTAAGTCTCTGATCGTTATCTACATCTGCAGTTTGCTTCTTCCGAGGGATTAGGTATCTCCTGCCAGTGTGAACAACTTGATCAAGGTGAAGTACGTCTGTTTTCATGTCATTCGTTGTTTTCCTGATGTTGATCTGAAGCTGATGTTAAAAACAGTATTCGGGGATGACATCAGGATTAAACGGAATGATTCCTGTGCTTCTGAACCCCGATATTGCAATCTCTGTCACAGCTGCTTGTACCCATGCCTTTTTAAGCAGTCCTCCGAACACTAGTCTGGAAATTTTTCTATTTGGATTCATTTTAATGTACGAATTGCAATCATTGTAGGCTAATAATGGGATTTCAGAGTTTTAAAAAAATGCTCTGTCTAGTGGCTGGGTAGACAGAGCAAAATTATGTTTTTTTCTTCTGCAAACTCTAATGTATCCACGCTGCTGCAATGAGAGCCATGTCGATCCAAAATAAGCACGACTGTTCCCTCAGGCTTCCTCGGTGCAAAATGGTTCCTTAGCCACAGATGAAAAATATCAGTTGTTACGTATGCCCACTTTTGTGACATGAAAATCGTGGAACCCGGCGGCATACTGTCCTTATACTCGGCCTTTTCACTTTTTCCCTTCTGACCTCAAGCGATTACAGATATGGTTTCATCCTTTTTTACCGGATGTTATCGCTGGAACGCTCTTAGACCCCCTTTCCTGCCAACATGTAACCTGGTCTATTATTCAGCTGAAGTCCGGACTCATCTGCGTTGAATATATTTCACGGCTTATCAATGAGGTTATGCTCTACCAAGATGTTCTGCTCTACCAAGATGTTCTGCAGCAATGAAAAATAGTCTGATACGTTTTTCGCACTTAAACCCCTTGACCGTGCTTGTGAAACTCCTTCCAACTTGCGGATTGAGAGTTCCGGATTTCTTTTTAAGAATAAATGTACCCAGTCCGTTCCAGCAATTTCGTTTTCTCCGTTAAATTTGTGATGTTGGTTATATTTCTCAGTTAGTTTATATGCCATGGTAAGTACTTCTGTCCTTGTCGGTGCAAATCCAAAGTTTCGTAATTTTATGATATTTTTTATCAATTTTTCTCACATTCTTGTGTTAGTACAGGCGGCCCACCCGAAGGTTTTTTTGTAAAGCACCCGTTTGCTAATCGCCTCTTCAGCGTTGGCCATGGAACATGAAACTCCTTTGAAGCTTTATTCAGCCTCATTCCATTTTGCACCGCTTTTACGGCGTCGTTAAGTTACTCCTCTGTCCAATCAGCACGGCTGGATCCTTTTTGTCTTTTGTAAAATGTAGCCAACTTTGCCTGGAACAATGCGGTAGTTAGAACATTTACTTTTTTAATCACTGACAAAATTAACGATTGTATTGAGATGTCGGATAAAACAATATAACTCTCGCATGGGATAGGAAACGCTAACATTTCATGATTTTTCAAAAACCCTGGTTGGGATGTACCTAAATAAAAGCTTTACATTTTATACATAAGAAAAGTCCTTCACCGTATCACCCCTGCCCGAGTTCACCATTTCTCCCATTTGCTATGGGTGAAACGGTGAATAGCACGGCAAGAAGTTCAAAACACTAGACGCAACGATTTCTAGGTTATGTAGTACATAAGCAGTATAAGAAGGCAGAATATTCTCATTCTTTCAATATTCTCTTCATTGAGAATTCTGTATTTAGTTAACATCTTGAAATTATCAGTAGACAGTTTTCCATCTTCAAGCCATATGCCATCATGTCATAAATTCCTGATTTGATGGTATCACATTCTGCTTATTTCTGCACATTGCTAATTGTCAAGCCAGGCTTCCATCCTGGTTGGTTTTTTACTTAAGCAACATAAATTCATTGAGCTTACCACATTCAGCAAATAACATTTTTTCTCTTGACTTTTATTTCTAGGTTAATATCTCCAGTGACAAAAATTTTGTAATGATTATATTTTGCACTCATTAGAATTAAAGTGGAGAACCTTCTCGTGAATGTTTTTTCATCAGTAGCTGGCATTTGGTAAATAGATGCAATAAGAAGTTTGTGAGTGTGAAATGCCACAGCAGATGCTTCAAAAACATAACTTGTCACTGAATAAGCAAATGTTACAAACAAGTTTATTTCTGTAGTTTTAATCCACTGTTAAGTCACACAGAGATTGCTGCACTAAATTTCATCCAGCCAGTACTGGAATTAAGTAACTATACTACTTAAGGATTGTACATTTACATGTAACAAAATTAGCTCATTTTTGCTACAACAAGAAACTGGGTCTAGTTTTTTTTATTATTATTAAATTTTAGTGTGTCTTTTGTACTATGTTCTGATGTTCTTTGTCATTGCCAAGACCAATATATCTCTGGCTTGGTCAGGCTTATACATTTCTCTGATCAGGTTCTGATTGTTGAGACATGTGGTACTACTTGCTAGGGCAGGCCAATTTATTATTTCCCATGTTAAATATTTTTTCGGTTAGTTTTAATGAATGAACAGCTCTGAGAAAGAGAATGTGGTACTTACAGTGCTCAAGACATTTGCAAAAAGTAATGAGGATTTCAACCAGCTTTCTTAGTAACATGACTTGGGAAAGAACAGGCAGTCCTATATGAATGGTCAGACTCTGAGGTCAAAGATAACTCTACCACCACTACTACTACTACTACTACTACTACTACTACCTCGGCTCTACAGTCCTTGAAGGGCCTTGTCCTGCATCACAATATCCTGCCACTCTATCTGATCCATGGCTTTCCGTCTCCATCCTCTAACACCCAGTTTTTGCATGTCTTCTTCAACTCCATCCAGCCATCTCTTTCTGGGGCGTCCCCTCTGCCGTCTGCCTCCAGCCTTGCCATCAAAAATCCTCTTACATGCTCTGACTTCTTCCATTCTGACCATGAGTCAGGCCCACCGTAGTCTTCTTATTTTAATGGTAGTGACAATGTCAGGTTCTTCAAAAAGGTATTGTAGTTCTGCATTCACAAGAATGCGCCAACCTTCTTGATCATATATTGGGCCATATATTTTATGTAGCACCTTTCTCTCCCATATGCTAAGGATCCTTTCCTCATTTACAGTCATGGTCCACGTTTCGGCACCATACATAACAAAAGTAGCATCTGTTACCTGCTGCTATTCTGGCTTTCACCTCACTGCCAATGTCATTTGTTTCAGTGATAGTCGACACAAGGTACTTGAAGTCTTTCACCCTTTCAAACTCCCTGTCAGCTATCCTGAGATTCGGTAGGTTTTGTTGGTTGGTCATTGCCATATACTTGGTCTTTTCAACATTGACTGTCAGGCCAAGTTCTCTTGCACTTTTCTCCAGTCATTGATAGGCTTCACCTAGCACAACAGTGTTTCGCGCGAGTAATGCCACATGGTCAGCGTAGGCTAGGTACTGTAGTGAACGATTTAAGAGGGTTCCTCCTTTATTTAACTCTATCTGACATATGACATTTTCTAGGCAAAAGTTGAATAGCAGTGAGGAGATATTGTCACCCTGTCTAAGTCCCTTCTTCACTTCCACTTCTCTGGAGATTTCGCCCTGTATTTTTACTTTACAGTTGGTTTCGCTGAGGGTCATCACAGAAAGTTTAATGAGCTTCTTAGGTATTCCAGCCTCTTCCATTACATTCCGCAATGCCACTCGTCAGTATACAGCTGGTGTGTGTTAATTTGATGTTCGTAACATTTTTCAAGTAGCATGCACAATGTGAATATCTGGTCAAATTGTTGACCTATTTCTTCTAAAGCCACTCTGATAGTCTCCAACTATCTCTTCCACATATGGAGTAAGCCTGTTGGTTAGAATCTTGGAGAAAACTTTATATGTAGTATTTATTAGGGAGATTCTTCGATAGTTCTGGCAGCTTAATTTATCTCCTTTTTGATGTATGGGGCACACTGTAGCTGTTTTCCACTCCTTTGGCATGCTCTTCTCTTGCCAGATATTCAGTATTATTTTATGAATTGTTTTCCACAGCGTTTCCCCACTATATTTGAGAAGTTTGGCCTGGATCTGATCTTCTCTAGGTGCGTTATTGTTTTTTAAGGTCTTAATGGTTTGCATCACTTCCCCCAGTGTAAGTTCTGGTGTTACAACCTCTGGCCCATAGTAAGTTAGTTCCACCAGTTCCTCTCGTTCTAACCCTTCTATTTCTGGGTCAGTAACTCTTGGAAGTATTCTGCCCACCTGTCAAGTATTTTATTACGCGTCCCTATCAAATCCCCTTCCTTGTTCCTACACATATTTGTTATGGCTTGGAACTCTGTCTTTCCTTCTTTAATCTTTTGGTAAATTTCATGACTTTGCTTCTCTTCTCCTAGCTGTTCAATTTCTTCCAGTTTTTTCTTTTCTAGTGCTCTTTTCTTCTGTCTGCAGACCTTCTTCGTTACACAGTGCTTTTCATTATGTTCATTCAGATTTGCTCGAGTTCTTCTCTGCAATAATTTTATTCATGCTATATTATGTTCCGCAATTCTTCTCACACATTCTTCATCAAACCAATCTTCCTTCCTTTGAGCACGTTCATGTCCTAAAACCTTTCCAGCTGCCTCGAGGATTGGTAGTGGTGGTGGTGGTGGATAGTGTTTAACGTCCCGTTGACAACGGGGTCATTAGAGACGGAGCGCAAGCTTGGGTTAGGGAAGGATTGGGAAGGGAAGCGGCCGTGCCCTTTCAAAGGAACCATCCCGGCATTTGCCTGAAACGATTTAGGGAAATCACGGAAAACCTAAATCAGGATGGCTGGAGACGGGATTGAACCGTTGTCCTCCCGAATGCGAGTCCAGTGTGCTAACCACTGCGCCACCTCACTCGGTCAAGGATTGCAGTCTCACATTGTTTCCATATTACTTCTATATGTTCATTTGATGTGTCAGTCTCATTCTTAATCCCCTCTTCTATTTTCGTCAGATATGCTCTCCGCATTTCTTCTAACTTCAGTTTCTTAATGTCAAACCTCTTTTATTTGTGGCCTTTTTGTTTACTCAATAGTCAGGTCCTTTGTCTGTATTTAATTCTCACTAGATGGTGCTCCACATTGGCTCCTAATATCCATTATGTCTGATCCGTGTCTCCGATCAGTCAATATATGGTCTATCTGATTCCTGGTTTGTCCATCTGGTGAAATCCATCTTTCTTTGTGTATTTTTTGTGTGGGAAACATGTACTGCTGACAGTCACGTTTTTGCTTATAGCAAAATCTACAGCCCTAAGTCCATTGTCGTTTGATATTTCATGTAGGCTACGCCTTCCTATGGTTGACTGAAAGGCCTCTTCTTTTCCTATTTTTGCATTCAGGTCTCCTATTAATATCTTGACATCATGTTTGGGAGCCCGATCATACAGTTGTTCTACCTTGCTATAAAACTCATCCTTTTGTCGTTCATCTGCCTCCTCTGTGGGTGCATGTACCATTTGGGGGGGTTGCCCCTTACAGCTCGCAGGGTAGCTGGCTCCATGTTCAGGGGAGCATCCTTAGCCTTTGTAGATCCCTCTACTAACTGCAAGGCAGCAGATGATTTTTATCGGCTCTACTCCCTTAGGGAGACTAGCTTCAGCAGGCCTCTAGAGCCCTCCCTGCTGTTACGATAGGATCTGACAGGAGACAGGTCGTTGTGGGACACACTTCGTCTGGCTCCTCCCCGTTGGCCCATCAGGCATGGATGGCCCTGCTGGTAGCTACGTACCGTTGGCATAGCCCTCTGGATCCAGAGCACGCAAACCTCCCCACCCGCACGGATAGTGCTACGTTAATGTGGCGACCCCTGAGGGGTAACTCAACTAATAGCCCCTAAATATCTGCCAGAAATAGTTAAAAATGTAATATTTAGCATTTACAAATATGAAAGTGTCTTTCTAATTTAGTCCTTCAGTAATATTAGTTCCTTTACTAAGATCATTGTAATTGGTCCTGCATTGTCACGTGGATTATTGGTTGTAGGTGCATGAACAGCATTTTCACCCACATGAAATTATAACATCATCTCAATACATCAGAAGAAATGGAGATGTTCCTCATGCACTTGCAAGGCCAAGTTTGCTTTCAATAGCAGTTCCTTCTGTTTTTCCGAACTGCCCTCACTATTTGAGCAAACCTTTCAAGCTACAGAACTGACCCTGAGGTAAAGAGACAGAAACTTGAAGAGCAAAATATTCCAGCATATGTTCAGGATAGTCTGAAGGAAAGGGAAATATATTTAAAAGCTCAGTGCATTGCATCACTATGTGACTTAAAGGCAAAACTGTCAATGTTAAAGCTATCTAATTTCTGGAGTATCATTACAAAACCTACATCTGTATTGTTTGCAAACATTCAAACAGTTCCTTCTCCTGTGGTAAAATATTCTGTTCTTGTTGGTGAAGGCCTTGTGATGTACCAGTATTTGTGCTGAACAAGCAAACAAACAAAATAGGACTAAATGGGGACAAGGTTTTAACAAGGGTTTCGAGCATTGTTGAATTAGGTAATCTGTTGGACTGTGTGGAAGAAGCTGACATGCAGATCAATGTTCTAAATAATATTGAGCAAATTTTGAGTTATGTATGTGACATTCTGCAGACACTTAATTTATCTGAGTATGAAAAGAGCAAAAACATACACTTTATCTTTGAACAGTTGAAATTTCTATCATCAAACAAAATTTCATATACTCCATCATTCATCATATTTTCTTGTTTATCTTACAGTATTTCCCCATGTGCTTATAGGTTTAATAGAGATTGTGGTTTTTTTGTAGGCCCTCATCCATCAACAATTCAAAGTGTGTGTTCTAGTATTAACGTAGGCCCCCAGAAAGAGCAATGTGAAAATAATTTTTTATCATATACAACAGGTAAATTTAAATTTCTTGAACCACATGAATATCATGTCAACCTTGTAATAGATGAGATACATCTAAAAGAATATTTTGACTATAAAGGACGAAGTGTTGTTGGCATGGTTAATGGTGAATGTTTGACAGCAAATTCAGCATATTTTTTCATGATCACCTGTGTACAGAGTAACTTTAAAGATGTTGTTCATATTTTACCAGTCAATAAATTAACAGGTGATAATTTGCATCAGTGGATCAAAAGAATTATTTGGGTCTTGAAGATACAGGATTCAAAGTACTATCTATAATTTCAGATAATAATTCTATCAATAGAAGGGCAATGTTATCATTTTCAAATCCCTCTTCAGTCTCTTATGTATATAACCATCATAACGATTCAATGAGACCATTGTTTTTTGTAATTGGCTCTGTACACATCATGAAGTGCATCTGGCATAACTGGTTAAAGCAAAAATATAATTCCTGTACAATTTATCCCACATTTAAAAAAAAAAATGATTTGCGCATACATTATGCCTGTTTTGATACCTTACCGAGGTTGTATGACCTTGAACACGAAAAACTGGCAAAATATTATTATGGTCCAACTTTGAAAGCTATGAGAGCAAATAACATTGAAAAACAAAATGCTAAACTAGCTCTGCAAATTTTCAGTGATGTCACAGCTTAATGCCCTTCAAACACTGGGGCCAAAACACTCCTTAGATCACTGTGTGGAAACAAGCAAATTACATTAGTTTGTTTATCAAATGTTGGAAAATTGCTAATGTGAAAAAAACCATTTAAAGGTAATAGGTTAAAGATGAATTCATGAGCCCTTTAAAACAATGTACAATAGACCACCCCAAGTATGGATATCATACACGATTGTTAGAATGGCTAAGCAGATGGGAAAAACAAACATCCAATTTCCTGAGGGTTCACTAACAAAAGAAACATTTTCAGCATTAATTCAGACAATACAGGCGTTTATAAAATTGTCTGAATGTTGTATTAATGAGTTGCAGTTTTCCTACTTTTTACCCCGTAAATTTCAAACTGATTTGCTAGAAGTGAGATTTGGAAAGTATAGACAGTTATGTGGAGGTCAGTACAATGTCAATATCAGGCAGGTGTATAAGGTAGAAAAGAAGCTTCGCTTGCAGTCTGTAATTAGGCTAAATTTAAAATCAACTTTCTTTTGGCAAAATAAGAATACAGTCCATACAGCAAATTTTCTCAGATGATCCAAGTACTGACATTGAGATTCCTTCCATATATGATGAAAAAGTAGTCAAACCATCAGAACTTACTGAAAATTCCAATGAAGATTTGCCTGTTCTTACATATACAGCAGGGTATTGTAGCTACTCTGTTTTGGAAAATACAAAATATAAGTTTTGTAAAGATATTCTGGTGTTAGGTAACATTTTAGATGATCAAGAAATGTATTCCCTAATACAGAATGTAAGCAGAGGAACACTACTCATTCCTTGCTCTCAAATTATCAGTGTGGTTGTCACTACTTACCTGACTGTTATGAAACTGTGTCATAAATTTGAAGCTGAGTTCCTTAAAGTACCAAACCAAAGAGAACTGGTTTCACACCTGGCTTGGAATTCAGTTTTAATGAATGAACTGCTCTGGGGAAGAGAATGTGATAGTCACAGTGCTCAAGATACTTGCAAAAAAGTAATATGTTTCAACCAATGTATTTCTTAATAATTTCACCAAAAAGAAAAAGAAAAGCATTGTGAAGGATGCTGTCCCTAGAAAGAAAAACATATTCAACAGAAGTAAGTGAAGCCTGAATTGAACTTTAATTGTAAACAGTGTGCTGAATTTATGCAGTTTGAGTACATACTGTACACACAAGTTGTAAGAATATTTTTATTCATTACTACCCTGTATTTCCCTGAACTACTGTGATTAACAAAGCTATTCCTTAAAAAGAAAACTGATTAATTTGTCAGTGCATGTTAAATCAACCATTGGTCTGGTTCTTGAAACCTTAGATTTTCATAAATTGTTTGTACAGTGTGTTCAAATTTGATCCAGCTATCACTAATTTCCATTTTGATGATTTGAAACAAATGCAAACAGTAAGTATCCCACTAGCTCCAGCTATAATACAATTTTTTTTTGCCTTAATACAGCAAATTTTGAGAATGCAATTTGATCTGAAAAGTTTGTACACTTCTCTTATGTTTCCTAAAATTAATCTGTTTTGAACATACATAGGCTTGCTATCACCATCTTTTTCCATAGAAATGTAATCATGTTAGTCAGGCGTTCACCTGTTAGTATTATCATTACAATGAAACTTTTTCACTAACAAAACAGTTTTAGCAGACAAAGACTGTCCAGGTTTAGGGTCAGAAGTAAAGAGTAGGCTCTTTTCTGCCACTATTTTTTTTTCATACCCTGCAGCTGCTTACTCTAGACACTTTTTCTATATGAGTTAGTTTTCACTTTTACTAGTTTTCTTTAAACTTGTCAATCATTTCTGTTTGTGTATCATCACAGCCAAGTATTTCCTGATTTTCACCGGTTTCTTCCTGAAAGAAGGTTTCACTTAATTTCAATGTTATTTTGTCAGCTTTATCCTTAAAAAAAATTTGAGATGATACATTTCTTTATTACTGAGGATTTCTGTAATGAAAGCAGAGGCTTTCAACAAATACAAGTCTTCTTCAGCACCCAAAAACTCAGAGCCATTAGACATGCTTCAACTCAATTGTACCTTTCCATAAGATTTTTTCCTTTCAGTTATCAGTAGTTCAGGTTTTCTTTCATTAGATGATTTCACTCTACATGAAGTCTTTCTTAAATATGCAAGTTCAGATCAATCGCCCGTAAGTTATATTTTCACAACATTTACTCATGTAGTGTAAGTTCCTTTCTAAGGGATTACAACAAAATTTTGACCACTTTTTATCCGCAGTTTGTCTTCTTAAGAAATCAAAGAAGGCTAAATCACAATTATCAAAAAGATGAGACTGAGAAGATATAAAAAAATTTAAAATTCATTAGTTTAAAGCAACACTTTTTTTAAATACCATTATTCAAACAAAGTAATGCCTGCCAGTGAAGTTTAGTGCTGGAGTATTCAGAATTTGCTGAATCTTATTGCATTCTGTGTAAAATGCCACTACTACTATTTTAAAAGGCTGCTGTATGTATGCTTGACTCCTGCATTACATGTGTTGCATAGCTGCAACCTGCTCCCCTTTCTCCCTCCAGTGCTTTGTTGATTTTCTTCCAACAACTGATTTCTCCTGAAGCTCATTATTGTGTCAATAAACTTGAATGGTTTTGTTTTATTATTATTTATTCCATATTATTTATTTTCTGTTGTGTTAGTTACAATTTTTAAGCCAAACGGCTTTAGACGCTGATCTGACACCCACTGAAAACACCTTGTAAATAAGGCAAAATGGGTCTGTGTGCACAAGTTAAATAAAAAACACTTAATGTGCAGCTTGTAAAAGGCCTTTTGCTTTTAAACAACTGCAATTTACATACAGCCTCCGCAAAAACTGCTACAAGTAACTCTCATGAACCAGTCTGCAAAAGTTGAAATACAGTTGGCAAAGCAAATTGCACTAAAATAAAATTTATTTTAATATGTTCCCACTGGAATACCATCATGAGATTTAGCGCATACATTAAAAATAGTGTGTAAGTAACAGTTTTAAAGAAACCCTAATTTTGAAATTTTAGAATTAAAAAAATGGGTTTGGAAGAATTCAGCATTTTTGTGAATCTAGTAAAGTAGCACACATCTTTAAACCTTAGAAGAAACTGAATAAAGTGGCACAAATTTCAGGTCTGTAAGTCAAATGGTTTTGGGGTTGTGGCTTTTATAAGGTTTCAAAGCAAGACAAAAATGACAGAATTTAGGTCATTTTAAAAATTAAGAACTCTAAAATAAAAAGCACAAAAAAACATTCAATTTTGGATTTTTCATCATTTTGATAGAATAAAACGAAATATGCAAAATTCCGAATCATCACTGTTAAATTAAATTTTGTATTGATGGATTTCACATGGAAAGATCCTAATGTTTTCATTACTAAAAATGCTAATTTGTGTGTAGTTAAGAACATGTGTATAGGCCTAATGAAGCCATCAATCCCCTTACATGTTTTCGATTTGCAGTGTAAAAACAGGTAAGTTTTAATGTATTAGCGTGTGAAATAATTGATATAGGAGAAATTTTGTTGAAATAGCGATGTACGACACTAGAAATATAAATGTAGCCAGAGAAAAGCATTTCTAGAAGTGCCTGCCAGTAGAAGCTGCTCTTGGATGGACGGAACTTGTGTGACTACTCTTGGCAGGCGACCTGCTCCGCACACAGGCCTTCTCTCTAGGTGGTGTTGCTTTTACCTGGTTGAAGGTTCATTGCACCTCAGGTATCCACTGCAATGGCCTTCGAAAAGTGGGACCTTTACCTTCTAGTGTTGCCATCAGTGACTCTTATAGTTTGGCCACTCCTGGTAAAGGCTGATGGTAGAAGTTTAGGACCCAAGGAATCTTCTTAATTGATGAAAGACTTTCCAGCGAGGTATGTTCTTCATGGGTCTGATTTTGTTTTTCAAGGGGTAGATGCTGGCCACCAAAATTGCATAGCCCAGGAAATCCACTTCTGCCACAGTGTACACTTCACTTTGTTGACCATGCCGTACTTGCATGTCTGATCAAATACTGCCTTGAGGTGCCCCTCTGCATTATGGCAGTCCTGGAAAATAACACGATGTCTTCCAGGTATACAAAGCAGAAACCTAGACTTCTGAGGACTTCATCCACGAAATGCAGCCATGTTGCGCAGCCTTCTTCAACCCGAATGGCATTAGTAAAAACTCTTAACAACCTAAATGGAGTCTTCAGTATGTCGTCTTTTGGCACGGGTAATTGATTGTAGACTTTTTTGCAATCAATTACACTAAATGTTGTGGCTCCCTCTAGCATGTTGGTGAAGTCGATTGGTTGGTTGATGTGGAGAAGGGTAACAAACAGTGAGGTCATCGGTCCCATCAGGTTAGGGAAGGATAGGGCAGGAAGTTGGCCGTGCCCTGTCAAAGGAACATTCCAGCATTTGCCTGAATCATTTTAGGGAAATCACAGGAAACCTAAATCAAAATGGCCGGACACAGGTTTTAACCACTGTCGTCCCGAATGCGAGTCCACTGTGCAACCTCGCTCAGTATTGGTGAAGTCTATAATATTTGGTAGCACGTATCAGTCCAGAACTGTGCATTAATCCCCACAAGCCCTCCAGGTGCTATCCTTCTCCTTGGCTTGAGGCAGCAGTGACAACCAAGGGTTATATGACCTGTGTATAATGCCTATTTGTAGCACGTCCTCAGATTCTGTCTTTGCTATGGCAAAACGGTTGGGTGCTAATCTTCTCTGCCATCATGAGACAGGTTTGCCCAGTGTCATCTTGAAATAGTGTACTGTGTTATAGAACACTCATTATATCTGCTCCCAGTAGTACCCATGGACTTACAGTATCTTCTGCTGATAAACAAAAACTGCTCCCAGAATGGGCTCTGCTGCATCTGTTAGTACAAAATTCCACATGCGCTTCCTACTAAATCCCAAATT
Organism: Schistocerca americana; assembly: GCF_021461395.2. Classification (NCBI taxonomy): domain Eukaryota; kingdom Metazoa; phylum Arthropoda; class Insecta; order Orthoptera; family Acrididae; genus Schistocerca; species Schistocerca americana. The sequence continues at coordinate 615,847,069 of NC_060120.1, forward strand.
CACCTGTAGTTCATGATTTCCGTACATTGCTATGGGCAAACTGTTTGCCATTGAGAGGTGAATAGGCTTGGCTGGTGGTGTGCTTCTATTTTTTCTTCTTCTTCTTTTTTACCAACTGGTAATGTGCTAATGTCAGACCTCGAGTCTACAAGATAGTAACAATCTTGCCTTAACATCCTCATGTACAATCTTTGTGACAACGTTAGCAGGTTTGCTTGGTTACTCACTCTTCTGGTGCCCGCTTTGTCTTCAACTTCCTTATTATGATGCCTTTAATAAGTTCTGCAGCTCATTGAGCCTACTTCCGGCCATTGGCACCACTTGAGTATGCACTCTGAGAAGTACACCTTCTGGCCTGCTCACTGAAACACCAATCATATCAACACCTTGAATATTGCTGCTTCTTATGGTACTGTCTACCCCTACTTCCAGCATCTTGTCTAGGTGTATTCTTCTTACCTTCTGCCAACATTGCTACTTTCTTCTGAAACACATCCATCTGCTATTTCAGACAGTTTAACTGCTTACTAACATTTGCATGTTGCTCTTTTTGGGTAGTCAGGTCTTTTGCACGTTGATTTCTTCAGCCTCTTTTATTACATTATCGCATTTGCCTATCTGCAACCACATCTACTGAAGCGATGTCAATTCTTTCATATGGAGCTACAGCTGCTTTTACCAATGGCAGCTGCATCAACGATACACGTCCAATAAATCTTCTTCTCCAACAATGCTTTGTAAATGCCACCAGAATTCTCAAGGCGTTCTGTCACTATCCATTCTTTTACTGTCTTACACAATTCAGTCAATTATTGTTTTCTTCCAATGTATATACTGGTTGTCTCATTCTTATGGTGATTTCAACATAACACCTGCAACTATAGAAGCCACCCTTGCATCCAAACTGTTACAGTTACAACGAGTTTTATGTGATTGTCGATCATTTCGTTCTTTACAAAAGCTATGTACGACATTCTGAACCACAAGTCTGGCTTTTCTGGCTAGAACCTCAGAGCTTGCACTTCCATATTTAGCTCGAGTTTTGTCTCGCATTTGTCGCCTTGCCTGTTTGTTGAATTTCTGTTGTCTCTCAACAATCGTAGATATGTCTCTGTGTTACCCCGGATTCTTACTGCAGCCTGAAGATCTTTCATCTGTTTATACAAGTCATTTTGTAGCTTTAACAGCTGCAATTAGGCCTGAGCTTGACTAACTTCTTGAGATGATGTAGTCTTTGCTGTTTGTAAATATTTCTGCATTTTTGGAGTCACTAATTTGTAGCAATCTTGCATGTTCATCATCATAGTACGTCAAGCAAAAGACACTTTTGGAATGCTACAATGAGTTTTATTAATGCGTAACTTACGAACTTACACAAACTGTCAAATGACAAAAATACAAAGAATAAATTCTAACTCCAAACAGTAAACATAATGTCAAACATTCTGTTCCAAGGCACAAAAAAATACACTGCATGGTTTACTCTGGTAGCAGTGATTCCCTTGCATATCACAGTTTGCAGGTGGCAAATGATCACCAAAATGAGGACTACATAATAATGTGTACAGCCATAATGTTTTATTTCAAAAGTTTGAATGGTGATCATAAAAGAAATTTTCATTGTAATAAAAAGGGCAGTGTGACATCAGTGGTGCTTTGTAAGGGAGACGCAGCAATGGTGTGGGATATTTAATTCCTCAGTTGGTCTCTCTCAGCAGTTAAGATTAAAGATGATTATGATGATTTACGGATGAGACTGCTAAACAGAACGGTTATCAGCAGTTAGTTTAAAATATGTAATGGTGGAAAGAGATTTAGTGCAGCATACCAACTGTGCCAAGTGTGAAGCAGTGAACTAATGCCTTCTTAAATTAATTTCTTGTGAACTAGTAGCATTAATGAGAAACTAAATATGAATTTTTGGTTGTTTTTATTGTCATTTTTGAATGATTACAACTTTAATTTACAATTTTCTCAAAATTAAGGTGCTTTTAAACTTTGAAATTGAGCTCCCACTTGGGATTGATGCTTGGTATGGAAATTCACTTTGTTCACATCTGATGTACTGCTAGCTTTAATACACAAATATATGAATCTTGCTAATGAAGTTTTCTTGTCAAAATTGGGTCTAATTTATTTCTTTTATTGCAAGCCCACCATTCGAAAGTGATTTCAATTTTATTAAAGAAAGGAACCTTTGTTCAACTTCCATCGTAACTACTTTTGCAATTCTCATCAATTGGTAGGAAACCCAGCAACCCAGAAAAAAATCTAACAATTCTAAATCCAAATTGGCCTAATGGTGATAAATGAAGCAGTATGTAACTATCCCTTTGACGTGTCTGAACAAAATTTCTACTAGGTTGCATAATTACCCCACCCCTGCTATTTCAACCACTGCTTTTAACAACAATTTTATTAGTCAAATGAGTGAGGGCTGCTCACAGCACATATAATTGTTAATGGTATGGGAGTTTACATTGGACTAAATGCGCTAAGAAGTGCTAAAACTGCAATGGTATCAGGAACACAAAAATGTTTTCAAAAACTGCAGTACATGATTTATGTAACAAAAATCCACTGCAATTGCCAGTAATTTTCTTAATTTATTCCATGACCACACCTGAATATGAAACTTTAAGCTTTGAAACCAGTCTTGAAAGAAATTAAGAAACAATAAACTGGTAGCCAAGATCGCAGGAATTCTTTTTATGCCATGATTACCGGTTTCGGCGAAACTAAAGCCGCCATCATCGGATCTTAGAACACATACAGGTTACAACATCAAGGCAAACAATGGTGATATAAGAAAATTACTGACAACTGAAATGGATTTTTATTCTATAAATATGTTCCTTGTTCGCAGATGTTCACCTGATCAAATATTCTGCAGTACATGGAATCACAAATCAAAATACAAACATGATGATGATGATGATTGGTTGGTGGGGTGCTCAACTGCACGGTCATCAGTGCCTGTACAAATTCCCGACCTGTACACAGTCCAATCTAGCCATTTTCACAAATGATGATGGAATGATGATGACAACACAAACACCCAGTCCTCAGGCAGAGAAAATCACCAACCCAGCTGGGAATTGAACCCGGGACCCTGCGATCCAGAGGTAGCAACACTAGTCAATAGACCACGAGCTGCGGACTAAATAAAAGCATGAAATACAGGCCTGGCTGCCACAAGCTGCTTCTCTTTAATATTATACAGTACCATTTCTGTTTAAATACTTTCCACATTTGAAACAACCTCCTTTAATGCAGTTACAGAAAATACTGCTTCAGTAATTACATCTGACATGTGACTTGTTCAGTAAATCAATCAACAGTGATTTTCACATGCATAAATGAATCATGAACATACACCTTTTATTCATCGTTCACATTGGGATGATGCAGAGAACAGTGATGGAAGTTTTAATTGGAATATAGGGTTTCTGACACTGGAAATATTTCAGCATTTCTCGCATAGCACTTTTAAAAATAAATAAAACTGTACTTTGAGGTTCTCGCCAGTCACGTGTGTTGGGTTAAAAACTGGGACACAGTGGCAACTAACAGTTCCCTCCCCCAAATCAACCTTTGATGAAAGCTGAAAAACTTTGCTTAAAGACATTGAAAACCACACAAAATATCGGACTTCCTAATTCAAGCCTAGAAATAAAAAGCCACAAAGGACATGTAAAAATAGCACATTCAGTGAATGTTTAGTTAAACATTATGCAAAAAGTAGACCACAATCTCCACTAATTTGTTTGCCTGTGGCAACAAGAACTGGTCTATTTATCTTTATTTCAGCCAAATAAATTAGAACAAGGATTATGCTGGATATTTTTATTTATTTTGTATGAGATAGTGTAGAAGGAATATTTTTCTTATCAATCATTTATTTTCTAGAAACAGTACAAATAACTCAGTGTAAATATATTGACCTAAAAACAAAAACACACTGGATCAATAACTGCTCAAACTCTAATATACAAAAATACTTAATAGAAATCAACAATACACACAACTGAAAAGGTCAAGAGATTATAAGCAGCGTGACAAAGTAATTAGGTGATCGTAGTTTGGGAGAACATTTTAACTGAGATTCTTTGAGTCAACCAATGATCAAAGGACGGTATTTATAAGAAGGTACCATTATAATTAATCTACTTTCTGATTAAAACAACTGAGAGTTGAGAATACCAAGTGAAAGCAGCACTCATATCCTGACCACATTCCTCATAAAGGAAGTCTTTTCTGGGTGCCTCTACTCAAATTTTAAATTTATAAATAAGCTGTAGAATGCAATAACCACACTGCTACTGATAATGTAGCCTTTTTCCACTCCCCCGTCACTGACAAAATAATTATTGCTCTTTAGGCCTGTAATTCATCACTTGACAACACTGAGTAGAAGCTGTCAGAGAAACAATACACTATTGGCAGACAATTTATAGCATCACACACTAAGACAACTGATAGTATCATGCACTAAGACAGTCAGTCTTTTTAGTCATTGAATACATCATCACCGTAACAAGACTGCCGATTATTTGTCTATGATAAATTTGTTTGGTCTCAAAACCTTTTTTAAAATACAGAGCTCCTGCCTCAGAATGACATTCTGTTGTAACAAGCTCTGCTGTTTTATAACCTCTTTCACTGCAGAAACTCAGTGCACGATCTACAAGAGCAGATCCAATACCCTTACGTCGGTAATCGCTGCTAATTGCCAGGCGACGTATCCATGCAGCATTATCAGTAGTTCGACATCGCATCACAGCTATGGTACCCACTACTCGTCGTTGATAGCCACCAAGAGCATTTAACTGATCGTGTTCAGTTGCTAGCCTATATTTAACCTGGAAAAAAAAAAAAAATTTGCAAATGACGGTAATGAAGCAAAACTACAAAATGTAAAGCAAACAATCAATGTACAAGTAAACACATTTATGTCAATAAGCTGACTTGAAAGGAGTAATCAGGAAAACTGTATTGGGAGTAGTCTGGTGTTAAACAATAAAATGTTGTACGTAAATGGTTATGGTTAAATTGTCGGAAGAGAGAAGAGGATATCTGAGCTACAAGGAAGGAAAGTAATGTATCACAGAATTATAAATATGGACTCAATCAGTGTTTAGAGAGAAACTGAAGAATGAGAGGAGGGGGAGGGGGGGGGGGGGGGGGGGAGACACGATTTACGAAGACAACAGTCTTGGTGAAAAGTTTAACTCTTTCTTAAACATATTTGTTCAGCATATAGGTTGTAGTCAAGAGATGGAACTCCATTACAACTACTATTATAACATCCTCTAGTCTGTGCGAAACACTTTAAGAACACAGAAACACAACTCGGTGACACCACTAAACAAGAAAATTTCATTATCCAAATGAAACTAATTTCCCATAAATAGTTTACCATGTATAATACAGGGTGTTACAAAAAGGTACGGCCAAACATTCCTCACACACAAAGTAAGAAAATATGTTATGTGGACATGTGTCCGGAAACGCTTACTTTCCACGTTAGAGCTCATTTTATTACTTCTCTTCAAATCACATTAATCATGGAATGGAAACACACCTTCAAACACTTTGATACAGGAAATGTTCAAAATGTCCTCTGTTAGCGAGGATACATCCATCCACCTTCCGTCGCATGGAATCCCTGATGCAGCCCTGGAGAATGGGGTATTGTATCACAGCCGTCCACAATACGAGCACGAAGAGTCTCTACATTTGGTACCAGGCTTGCGTAAACAAGAGCTTTCAAATGCCCCCATAAATGAAAGTCAAGAGGGTTGAGGTCAGGAGAGCGTGGAGGCCATGGAATTGGTCCGCCTCTACCAATCCATCGGTCACCGAATCTGTTGTTCAGAAGCATACGAACACTTCGACTGAAATGTGCAGGAGCTCCATCGTGCATGAACCACATGTGTCATACTTGTAAAGGCACATGTTCTAGCAGCACAGATAGAGTATCCCGTATGAAATCATGATAACGTGCTCCATTGAGCGTAGGTGAGCGAAACTAAAATGAGCTCTAACATGGAAATTAAGCATTTCCGGACACATGTCCACATAACATCTTTTCTTTATTTGTGTGTGAGGAATTTTTCCTGAAAGTTTGGCCGTACCTTTTTGTAACACCCTGTATACTGGAATCACTGGCTGCCTAATTTAACAACTACTTCAGCAGACATTACCGTATTAGCAAAACTACAACTGTTAAAGACATTACAAATTCTTCAGCTTACTATATAAGCTCAAAACCTCTTAACTACCATGGTGTTCCTATCAGAATATTATAATACTGTATTGACTTGATGCTACTGCCCTTAAGCTAGTTTAAAAATCAGCGACTCATTTTTCTGATACTCTTAAATATGCTGTAGTGACACTTACCAACAATGGACATAACCCAATCACCTCTACTTGCAGACCAATTTCTCTTTTTCCAATCTTTTGAACAGGTTTGAGGAAGCGGCCTACGATAATACACTAAACTCCCACTAATCCGACCCTCAGTAGTACAGCCTCTCAGTAATCCAGCCCACATCCAGCCTCTAGTGGCTCAAGCAGAAATGACACGTACAATGATGAATTCTCATGTGCACAACAATTTCATTAGTTAATTACAATGTCAGACAATCCTACATGTTTGAAATTGTGGCTTTCTTTATGGTTCAGTATCAAGGATTCTAAAAGGAAACACATTATGCTAGACCTCAAGCAGAAACTCAAAATTAGAGACAAGCTGAACTGAGGTTTTCCGCAGAAAGCCTTTGGTGCTGAGTACAATGTTGTATGATAAACTATTTATGAAAAAACTTTAACAGCCAAAAAGATAATGAAAATCCTACATGAACATTATGGGAAGAGACAACATAAAGATCTCTCACACTGCTAGTGCTGAAGCTGCAGACATCTTCCTGGAGTACATTACGCAAGAATCAGAAAGATGTAGTACTGATGCTTGGAAGCCATTGTGTGATAAAGCATATTGCCGTTGGGCGTCGTCATTGCGATAACTAAAAATTTGGGACACATTTCATAGTAAGTGATAGTACTGTATATGTACACACTCAAGGACTAAATTTTCTATTAAAATGAATGTATCTTTGTAATTTAACAAAGTATTCTCTCTATGTGTTGACACTAAATTTAAGACATTTCCATTAACCTGGCACTTATGCTAATCAGCATCAATATGTACAAGGAATGGCTGGATTAACAAGAATCTAGTGTACAATGAATATCTGAGCAGACCTAGTCAACTGCCTCTGTTTGGTTTTCGTAAACAATTCTCTTGTAATTCTGCTGAACGTATCAGTGGATATAATATCAGTCGATATAATTATGCGTAAATCAAGTGAGATCACTCGGAAAATCGTAGAGGAATACCTCTGTCAGTGCCTGGTTACACGGCAAAACAACTGCAGTGGACCCCCATAACTTCACCTGACATTTACAGCAAGATCTCTGGTGTGCCTACTGACAATGGCACTGTGCTATGAGGCATTTCCTGGATCGCAATATGGACTTTGTCTTTACCTGCCATCATGATTTGGCTACTGTATGCACTAGCCTGTCTGCCAACTGTAGGACTGTCTTTGCACACCATTCAATTGACAGTTGTGTTTTCAGTGAACAAACCAACAGCATACGAGTAAATTAACTGCATGTTTCACATCAGAATGCTCCATAGTCAAACCTACAAAGTGTTTTCTGGCACTGAGATGCAAGTTATTCAACAAACTTTCAGAGTACTGAATTAATATGAGATAGCCATACCTAGAAGCCTTTTGTTTTGGGTATTTCCACAGAAATTGTTACTTTCTGTGATTTAATTGCAAATAAATTGTGCTTAGTAAAATTTGTGTTGTCGAAGAAGTGAACTTGCAACCCACCTGCTTCTGAATAAGACCCATCATGTTATTTTGCTGAGCATTTCAACCACAATGGACAAGCAGTCTTTCGAGCTCTGGAAATGACTGCTTAAGTAGCAGCACAAGTTCATACAGAAGCTGACAGATCCGGCACATCTACAATCACTTCCAGAAATCCCACCTTTCCAGGTGTTCAATGAAGCTCGAGATGACTAACAAGTGTATCAAAAGTATTTAGATCTTGGTGTCCAATTCCAGACAAATGACCTTAAATGGTTTGGAATGGCCTATCGCGTTTGCTTCTAAGACAATCACCACGGCATAAGAAAATTATTTCCTGGCACAGATGGAAGGTACTGACAATTGTCTTTAGCATCCAGAAGTTTCGGATTTTCCTGTATGACAAAAAATTTCATCAGGTCACAGATCATAAACCTTTGCTGACCATATTTGCCCACTTCAAAGCTGCCAGAACACATATCTCAGAGGTAATGGTCTCACTTGTCAACCAGCCAATGTTTAAAGCAAGCTCCTAAGCTGTGATTTGGACTTTGTTGTTACCTACTGACGACATACGGCTAAGTCACAGGCTTGGCTATGTGCCTCATGCAGGAGTGTCTTCACACACCGTTCTAATGACTGTTGTTTTTTCAGTGAATGAACGAACCAACAGCACACAGGTGCTGGAGTGCTTCAAGATCAAGCCCACGAACAGTTCTCTCCAGCCCTGACACGTACACTGATCAGCCGCCTACCTAATAGCCTGTATGTCCACCTTTGGCATGGATAACAGCAGTGACGTGTCACGGCATGGAAGCGATGTGACCTTGGTAGGACACTGGAGGGAGTTGGCACCACACCTGCACACACAAGTCACCTAATTCACGTAAATTTCAGAGAGAGGCAGGATGTTCAATAAGCTCTGACACCACATTCAGTCACATCACAGATGTGTTCGACAGGGTTCAGATCTGGCAAATTGGGGAGGGGGGGAGGGAGGAGGGGGACAGCACATCAATTGGAACTCGCCACTGTGTTCATCAAAAAAATAGATCACACCCCCGGCCTTGTGACATGGCACATTATCTTGTTGAAAATGCCATTGTGTCGAGAAACATGATCTTCTTAAAGAGGTGCACATGGTCTGCAACCAGGGTACAATACTCCTTGGCCGCCATGGTGCCTTGCCCGAGCTGCACTGGACCCTTGGACGACCATGTGAACATTCGCCAGAGCATAATGAAGCTGCTGCCAGCGTGTCTGTCCAGCAGTACATGTGACAAAGAATTGTTCTGCTGGAAGAGGATTGATTTGTGCCCTTTCACTGGCATGACGAAGAAGGTATCAGAATTCATCAAACCATGCAACACTCCGACACTGTGCCAATGTCTAGTGCCAATGGTCACATGCCCATTTCAATCATAGTTGCTGGTTTCGTGATGTTAACAGGGGCACATGCATGGACTGTTGACTTTAGTGTCCCATTGTTAGGAGTGTTCGGTGCACTGTGTGTTCACATACTCTCATTCTCTGCCCAGCATTGAAGTCTGATGTTAGTTCCACTACAGTTCACTGCCTGTTCTGCTTTAACAGTCTTCGCAACCTACAATGTCTGACATCTGTAATGAGGGGTGGCCACCCAACCTCACGATATCTGAACGTGGTTTCATATTGGTTTTGCCACATGTTGAAGACACTCACCACAGCATTCCTCAAACACTCAACAAATACTGCTGTTACTGAAATGCTCTTGTTGAACCTCCTGGCCATCACAATCTGCCATTGGTCAGACTCTGATACATTGCACATCTTCCCCACTGTATCCATGGACAGCAATGCTCACTGATACTATATGCAATGCACATGTGTCTAGCAGTCATTCCTCACCAGGTGACACTGCTGTCGCCTGGACAGATTTATATTGATAGTAAGTCAATAGTCATCATGTTCTGGCTGATCAGTGTAAGTTGTTCTGTAAACTTCCACAATACTTTACTGACCACAAGTACCTCATTTTCAAAATTCTTTTGTTTTGTTTACTGTGGTTAATAAAATCTGTGTTGTTAAGAAGCAGACTTACAACAGATTCTTCACAGGGAAAGCAATACAAGACCTCAACAAACTAAGGCCTGACACATCATCATCCTGTTGGTTATTCTGAAGCTTTGATAGATTCTTTGGCAAACTAAAATTTAATGTGATTAATGAAATTTCTCTTGCATGGATAAAGTCATAACAGAAAACAATAGGGTCACATTGACAGACTGTGTCACAGGTGTGTAATTAATCTCATATCTACTAAAGAGACTGCCTACACTATAATCGTTCGTCCGTCCTCTTCTGCAGTACTGCTATACAGTACGGGATCCTTACCGGATAAAACTGAACGAAAACAATGAAAAAGTTAAAAGAAGGGCAGCTTGTTTTGTATTACAGTTGAGTAGGAGATAGAGTCACAGATATATATGAGATAGGGTGACAATCATTAAAAGAAAGGTGTTTATCATTGTGGCGAGGCCTCTTCACAACATTTCAATCACCAACTTTTTTTTAATGTAATTGCAAAAATATTTTGTTGGATGAAGCCCAACCACAAAGGGAGAAATGATCATTGTACGAAAATAAGAGAAATCAGAGCTCACATGGGAAGATTTAAGTGTTGATATATCCCTCGTGCTTTCCCAGAGCAGTACATTAGAGAAATAATGCGAAACTGATTTGATGAACCCACAACCAAGCACCTAAGTGTAAATCGCAGAGCAGTCTAGTAGATGTAGATGCATGGGGAAACATTATGTGTGAGGTGCCACATGGATCAGTACTGAGTCCACTCTGTGTTTAAATCTACATAAATGATGTTCCTCTGACTTTAAAGGATATTTAAAAAATCACTATCCAGTATCCAAAGTTAATGTCATCATACACAGCTGAGATGATAGATGGCCTACAAGTGTTTCACATTCAACATTTTAAATCTTAATTTCATGTCCTGATGTTACCAGGAGGAGGTGACATTAATGGTGAAACACTACACAAAACAACCTCACCACCTTGGAGGAATATAGCATTCCAGCTGGATCCAAGCCCAGATATAGTGGTAGGGTCAATTATTGGACTAACCATTCAGTATCGTAAAAAAACTGGAGGGTTCCTTCACACACACACACACACACACACACACACACACCACACACACACACACACACACACACACACACACACACACACACACGTTTCTTGGACAAAAATACTTGATGAAGAGCTAACGGAGTACAAGATGGTATTACAGGCCTGCAGCAGATAAAATAGCCTGGGCAAGGCATGAACAGAGAGAAAATCTATACAATCATATATAGCGGAAACAAACATGTTCACCATATATTTGCAACAGGATTTGCAGTGCACAATAAAATAACGGTCAAATGTGATGACACTATAAAATGTCAATGAAAGGATATGTTACAATCAAAGGTAAATATAGAAACATCTCATTGTTAAGTGTTCACACCAAACTGAGGACATGGAGGAAGACATAAAAGACGAATTCTGGGATGCCTTAGACCAGATGTGCTCCAGATTACCACAGTATGATGTCAAAATTGCGCTGGAAGACTTAAATGCCAAAACAGGACAAGTACATCAATGGCAACCACATATAAGCATGTTCAGTTTTTACACTGAATCAAATGATAACCATCAACTTCGTCACATCTAGAAACATGAAAATAGTCAGTACATCATTTTCCCATAAAGATATATACAAAACAACATGGATCTCACTAGGAACTAAACAGATCATGAGTTGATAGGGAAAAAACATAAAAAGACAGTAACAGATGTTACAACAATGAGAGGGGCCCAGGTAGGATCACACCATTCTCAAGTGTTATTACAGATGAAACAATCATTACTAAGACAACCAAGTAAGAGCAACAATGGCAAAAAAAAAAACCAAAGAGTAGATGTGAGGAGGCTAAAAGAAGAGGCGAATAAAAAGTTTGTGATTAAGCTTATGAATAGATAAACAGAATTAGAGAACAAAAGCAATAGGAAAGGAGGTGAAGATATCAGTACAAAATGGGACAAGAAAACAACATTTACAAAGGAAACAGCACAGGAACTGCTAGGAGATAAAAAAATAGCAATATCAAGTGCAGACCATGGTTCAATGAAACATGTAGAAAAGCAATTCAGAACAGTAAGACAGCCAGACAGGCAATGATGAACAATAACAAATATGAAAACCAAATAAAATACATGGCAATCACAAGAGAAATGAAGAAAACAATCAAGCAAGAAAATAAGATCATTCATAACTAAACAGATAGAGAAAGCACAGGAGGACTACAGTAAACAGTTTTAGAATACATTGAGAAGCTATAGAAAGAAGTACAGAGGTAAGCCTGTGATAACCAAGGATGAGAATGGAAAACTGATCACTACAAATGAAGGGAATCTAGAGAACTGGAGGAGATACTTCAAAGAACCACTGAACAACCCGGTACACACCTGTGACAATGAAAACATAGCAGAAAACAACCAGAAAGTACTACCATTAGTTGAAGAACAACTCTAGTGGAGGTGGAGGAGGCAAAAAAAGACTGAAAAATGGGAAGGCCCCAGGCGTAGACAACATATCAGCAGAACTCATCAAAGAAGAGGGAGATACGACCTATGAATGGTCAGCCGAATTGATAAAAAGAGGTGTGAAGGAAAGAAGTAAAGCCAAAGGACTGGAAAACTGTAGCTGTATATCCCATAGAAACAAAGAGAGGTTGACACAAAACTACAGAGGGATATCTCTACTATGCACATGTTATAAAATGACACAAATTTAGGCCAATTCACACTGTCTGTCATGGCACCGTTGCACCAAGGCACTGTCCTATCAAGTTGCATTCACGTATCTCACGTCTAGTCACATGATCTCAACTTGCATTGCTGTCCTCAACTGTTCTTTTTGCAGGAATTGCGATCTTCACAAGACAATTTTTCCAACTGTTTTTATGTGTGAATTGCACATACACAATGTAACAGCATACATGGATGCTGGTGTGCTCATCTGTATGAAAAATGACATTTAGCGGACTCAAATGGTTTGCAGCTTGCAGGGATAACTTGTATATTAGAGAGAAGGGAGACAGAAGTGCAAAACAACACAAAGAAAGTGTGTGGGTCCAAAAAAAATGTCATTACATGGTACAGAGGAAAATTTCACACACTAACAAGGAGCCTGGAGAAGAGGAATCTGCATTTTATATTTTGGAAAGTTGAAGGATCATTTGTTATGTCAAATTGCATCCAGAATTACTAAAAGGAACAGTGTTACGAGCCATCATCATATCCTATGAATATCTGGTTTGTTTTAAGATTAATTTTAGTTGCTAGTCCAGTGCAAATTTCTGTGCAATAGTCATATCTCCCTCAATCCATTTCCCATCAAGATAGATAGGTTTTCTTTACATGCTGCATTTGGCTGTTAACAGTTCAAGTGCCTTATTTGTACTGGGGTTAGCAAGTGAAACCACATAAACACTGATCACTTGTGCTTGCAAAACTGTTTCACACACAATTCAGAGAGACACTTAACAATAAATAGGGCAGCCACAAATACATATTTCAACAAACAATTTGCAGTGTTTGAAGGTTTCAGTGCATTTATTTATGTAACACTACAAATGTCTGACAACACATAAATAAAGTCCACGTACTTATGCACCAGATTCTACCCACAGTGCTTTTTCTCTTCAAGTTGCAGCCATGTTGCAATCCATTTCATTCTAAAATATTAGAACAGTACCAGTACCCACAAAAATCCATTTTATAATAAATGTAGTCGAGCACAAGTAATTTAGTATGCTCATGTCGTACAATTCAGACTGCTGTGTCACTGCTTCAATTAGTCTGTTGTTATTTATTATAAATTTTAACAAAAGAAATAACCAAAACAATTTACAGCAAATAACAAACAACATGGCCATGCGGTTCTAGGCGCTACAGTCTGGAGCCAAGCGACTGCTACGGTCGCAAGTTCGAATCCTGCCTTGGGCATGGATGTGTGTGATGTCCTTAGGTTAGTTAGGTTTAATTAGTTCTAAGTTCTAGGTGACTGATGGCCTCAGAAGTTAAGTCGCATAGTGCTCAGAGCCATTTGAACAAACAACAAACAAGTGATATCAACCGTGATGAAACAAAATATGGATATCTGCGCATGGCCGTATATCAGGAGGGGGGGATGAGCTTGTGGGTTACATGATCAGCAAAGGGCAGATGACATCAGACATCAAAACTTTCCTCCAGACAAACCTTGGCGGTGATCTGATGAGACAGGACGGCCATTGTGGATGCTGCCATTTGACATGCATTGCAGAATGTTTAACAGGATGGGATGTGAGATGGCCACTACGAATTGGCCATTATACTGAACAGGCTGAACCCATACACTGAAGAAATATTAGATGCAGCACAAGCGGGGTTCAGAAAAGGTAAGTCAACAACCGACCAAATATTCACAATAAGACAAATATTAGATAAGAACTAGGACTACAATCAGGGTACCATCTGTATGTTTATAGATATCAACAAAGCATATGACAGCATAGTGATAGAGGAGATGTGGAGGATAATGGCAGAGTGTGCAGCTAATAAAAATGTATGTGATGGAATCAAAGAGTACAATGAAAGTACGGAGGAGGGGGGTGTTCTCACAAATATTTGAGGTAAAAACAGGAGTGAGACATGGAGCTATTATATCACCGACCCTCTTGATTTGTCATTCAACAACAACCTGAGAAGAGTAACAGAAGAATGTGCAGACGTCACCATAGGTAAAAAGATAAATTTTCCGCCTTTTGTGGATGATGATGTGGCGATGGGAACGAGCACGGAAGACCTGGAGAAAATGGGAACTGTACTGAAGAAGAAGTTAAGTATAAATGAAAGTAAAACATAATTCAACTATGGAAAATCCAGTGTGTGTGTGTGGGGGGGGGGGGGGGGGCATGTGTGTGTCCACAAATGCATTCTATCTCTTGACCATGGCCTTGCTGGCCGAAAGCTCATTTTCTGACAGCCTTTCTGTTGTGCCTATCTGTGATTCAGCATCTCCGATACATGCTGAAAATAAAGCAAAATTCACAGTAATAGATAGAAGAGCTCAGTTAAGGCCAAATCATCAGACAATCAGGAACCTAACAATACAGAAGACTGATCACTTTTGAAAATAAAGTAGTGAGAAAAATGTATGGACCCGTGAAAGAAAATGAACAGTGCAGAGTAACGAAAACATAACTCAGACAATTACAAACACTATCTGACATCATATTGGGTGTGAAAACAAAGACTCAGGTGGTACGAACATGTAAGGAGGAGAGGGGAGAAGACGGTAATAAAGGCAGTAATGGATAGAGAAGCCAAAGGAAGGAGACCACTAGGAAGGCCGAGAATGAGATGGAAGGATAATACCATGGGAGACTATCATATAGTGGGTCTGGAAGATGAAGATGCAGCTGACAGTAAAGTGTGGAATGCTGGACTGTGTGAGGCCAAGGACCAGCTGTGGTTTGTGTTGCCTGTTTAAGCAAGTAATTACTGCACAAAACACTTTATGTGAATGGGTGACTGTTAAAAGGCTCCCAAGTCATATTTTTCATTTTTTGATGTAATTATATTTTTGATGTCTATACTTATTTACACACATTTCCGAGTCAAAAAGCGCCTCAGTCAAGCTTGCTTTCTACGCGTTACAGCCAGCGTTTTTCTTCTGTTGGTAATACTGCAAATTTCGAAGATACATGAAAATATAAGCTCATTTCCTGTTTACAGAATGCACTATGCATCTGATACAAACTTCACATATTTGCTATCTGAACTGTCCGTCATAAAAATATATGAGTTGTATAAGGTAAAATACCCTGGTACCAATATTAAGTATGAGTTTTCTAACACATAGATTTTTCAAGGAAAATTATAAACTAAAGTTCGGAAAACCACAAAGTGACGCCTGTTACTTTTGTGAGGACAAAAAGGTGTGAATACATGGTTTTCATTGACAACATACTGTAAAAAGAATCATAACTGCAGAATTAATGGCGCACATGAGGTGAGCTAAATAGTTCACATCGGTCTTAATGAAATGACTAAATAGAGTAAAGAAAATGAAAACATTTTATACTCTGTATTTGACTACATGCAAAATGTACGATTTCTGAACATTCTCATTCAGGAAATTTATTGCTTAAGGCAACTCAAAGTGAATATTTTTGCTGCTTTGTTCCTTTGGACTACATTAAAAATGACGTACCCAAGATAGTTACAGAGTTACAACTGTTTTCTGATAATTGTCCCAGGCAAAACAAGAACCATACATTGTCAAGTATTTGTCTTGCCCTAACAAATATGTGCACGTTTAACAGATGAACTTTCACACACTCCATGAAACCAAAAATCCAGAGTAATAAAATTTGCCATTATAAAATATGACAATATACACTTTCGATGTGAAGTTTGTATGCTTATAGCTAATGCTGAGAAAAAATGTCTAAGGACAGCTACATCAGTCGAGACCGACATGATCACTGTGTGCTCTACTAGGTGGCCTACTTATCTTCAACCTCTTTTGAAACCAGACACCTTCCAAGAAATGAGACAGCGCAATTTAGTTACTACCAAATATTATTATTTTGAGTACTCTCATAAACACAAACAGACTGTAAAAACAATTGGGTACATAAGATCAAGTGGTTTTCAAAGCTTGAATGCCCTTATCCTCAAAAAAACTAACGAAGAGTCTTTACCTAGTCAAGAAGCTCATTAAAAAAAAAAAAAGAAAATTGCAAAAGTGAAGACTCAAAGAAAGTTATGCCATATACTTTAGAAAAACAGAAAGGCTTTCATGATCATCTTTTACAGTGGCCAGCAGTTTCTGTTTATCTCAGTGACAATGAATAAGGTTCAGAAAAACAAATCTTTGTAATGTAATAACATCCACTCAAGATTTGTGTTTGTAACATGAGCTAACATACAGCACTCATTATGTGATAAAAAAACTGCATCATCTGAAACAAAACTATACTTTAAATTTTGAGTGTTAAAAGGTACCTAAGTCAACAAGATGAAATAGATTTTTGTTGAAAATGTACCTAATGTAGGTCTGTGTACAAATTTTAATATGTAATTTTACCAAAGCATTATTTCGTAACACACAAGGGAGAAAAAGTTGTTTTTTTTTTTACCATGATAAAGCGACTTAGCTACTTTTCAACCCACTCATTCATATAAATTTCTTGGGGTATAACTACATAATATGTTAAAACAGTCACCATATAGATAAACTCAGCGTGTTTTGCCCATAGTTTGTAAATTTTTATATACAGTCATCTTACACAATTATCGTCAGAGGTAGTAAATAAAGTATTTATTCAGCAGAAGCAAATAATCAGAATATTATGTAAAGCGGGTAACTACATACTTTCAGAGGGCTTTTTGACAATCTTTAAACTCCACTTGGTTCCCAGTACAACTCCTTCATTGTTTTTAATTTTTCACATGTATAATTAGTTTTGATTAAATGGTGATTTGTACAATCACAATACCAGGCACAAAAATAAATTTCACATGGACTTTGTCTCAATGTCTAGAGTTCAGAGTCAAATTATGTGCTCTGGTTCAGTGGTACTGAAGAATTTCTCATCTAACATTAATAAAAGAAATTGAGGATCTATTGTGTCGTTATCTGGTACAATCCAAGTGTGTCACTGTGCAGCAAACCATGTAGTGTGTGAAAAATAAGACTGACACCAAGCCATTAGCCAAAAACGCAGTAGTGAGCAAATGTTATGACTGCAAATAACAATCTCAAATCAGCACCACAGAATGAAGTAAGCATCTTCTTAGCAAACATGTATACAATCAGAGTTCCAAGCTCAAACCCCAATCCTACAAAGCAAAGTAACAGCTGTATTTGTATATAAACATAATGTAGGCTTCAGCAGTGAAATATGAACTCCCAATCCAGCTGCCACACAAGATATTTATTTCCTGGACCCATGTCGTTCCTTTAAATTATTTAAGGTAACAACTGTGACGGTTCCATTAAAAAGGACATATCAGAGTTCCTTACATCTGTCTCTAAAGATCACTGTCAGCTTAGACATTTATGCCAAATCTTCCACCTTCAGTTACACGGCCAGGCTCCTGTTACAAATATCATTATCCCAAATCGTCGTGCTCATTGCTGAGCACTGTTACCGCATGAATCAACAGTCTTCATGCAGAATGGTTACCTGCTTCGTTTAGAGTCTGCTGAAGAGGTAGACTGGAGATCTTTATATGATCCACCCACCTGCTCACTGGTCTTCCCATCGGTCTCCTTTCCTCAATCTTCCCTTCCATGATTATTTTCTCTAGATTTTCTCCATTTCTTCTCACAATATGACCGAAAAATTGGAGAATTTTTTTGTTGATATGGGAAGAAAGGCACTTGGAAATACTGAGTTGCTCGAGGGACACATTTGTTGTTACTTCGGTTCATTTTATGTGCAGCATCCTGCACCAGCACCAAAACCCAAATGCACGAATATGCTGCTGGTCTCTGGCCTTAAAGGTCCATACTTTGGAGCCATAAAAAAAGATGGAAAATGTGTGTTTCAACAAGCTGACCCTTTGTGGTTTCCGTTACTGCTCTGTTCCGTAAGATCTTTGTGAGCTCCTTCATAATCAGTCACCCTTGCATGATCCACCTTCTTATCAAATCTTCACAGCTTCCATGTTGCAAATGGATGACCCGAGATAACTGAAAGTATGCACAAGTCCCAGTTTCTTTAATAGAGCTGCCAGCATGGTGTCAGCAGCAAATTGGTGGTTGTTAAGGGTCGACAGAAGCGTCCGATCCGACGCGTCGGCTTTGACCCGTGACGTAAGGGTGTTGTGTGTGACATCATGATGGCACGGAGTTTCGTTTGTGAGTGTGGCGTGTTTGTAGATGTCATCATGTCATGGTTTGTTGTGCTCTCTGGTGGTATGTTCAGGGTTTTCGTTTATGTGGTGTAATGTGCTCAGTTTGCTTTTGCTCATTATCAAGAATTGTTCGAGTGCTGGCTGTGTTTGTAGTAGAATTCGTTTCACTGAGTTAACGATTTTCTGTGAAGGTTAATTTAGTGTTCTCCGCTGTACGTGGTGTGGTAATTTTAGTAAAATTAATCGGTTGTTTTTGTGTTTGTTCAGGAATGGATATGACAGATAAAATTAACACTGCGCAGGTCAAGGGAAGTGTTCGATCCCAGTGTGTGACTGTGTATGTTGGTACTGTATCAGGAGATGTTTTTGAGCTATATAGGTCAAGGGAAGTGTGCGATTCCAGATGATATTGTGTTTAGTGGTATTTGGGGAGCTCTGTGATGTCGGTTTTTTTCGTAATTTTGTGTGGTTTTGTATGGGGGTGGGTGTCTAAATTTGTTTATATTTAGTTTGCCCCCACCCAAAAACACCCCAATTTCCGCACTTGTCCCGTTAGTGTCATTAGGCTTTTTGTGGAAAGTGTGTGTGTTTGTTTTTCGATGTATTTTCGTCTTCATAATGTGTACGTAATGACTTTATATGTGCCATATTGGAAACGTGGTTTATGGTCGTTTCTGCCGTATTTGTGACGTCATGGGTCAAAGCAGACAGGCGGGATTGGATGGTTCCGTATTTCCGTTGTTAACAGCTCTACCACAAACTGAGATGCCTCTAGCCCAAACGTCAAGAGCATTCCTAATGACAAGTTCTGCACGGATGATGTACAGTTGGGTGGGTGTGAGGGCAGACCACAACACTGTGACACCTTTCGATAAACTGAAGAAATCAGACGTGCCAGCACTTGTCTTCACAGCTGCAAGGTGATCATTGTATAGACTCATCGTTACTGTCGAATGTAGTGGGACACAAACTTTGCAAGCACATGCCATAGCTTCAAACAGAGAACATGGTCAAAGGCTTTCCTGCAGCCAAGGAAGTACATGGAAACAGAAACACAGAATTCTTGTGATTTCCATTCAGAAGTTCCTTTGCCTTCGACAACTTGCTGGTTCTGTGGATTTGTGAGGCTAAATATATGGCTTCAAATGCTGGTTCAAGATGTAGAGCAAAATTTTACTTGTGTTGGATATAAGGGCAATGCAGTTGAAGCAGTTCCTGATTGATGCTTTCTTGTGTAGGGGGATGAAGATAGACTTCTAACAGTCTTCTGGACACTCACCTGTTTCCCATATCCTTGTACACAATAAATGAAGCATATCAACACTTTCCTTCCCCATTTCTTTAACCATCTCACCAGATACAATGCCCAGACCAGGTGATTTATACAAATATACATAAATGTAGATGCAGTTTTTTAATATAAATTATGAAGCCAAAGCCTTTTTTTCAAACTAGCAGTTTTCCTAGGACTTTACTGATTACACTGCAACTGCAATAAGTCAAATAGTATTAAGCAGTGTAGCATTAGTTTACTGGTAATAAAATGTAAGGATTTATGCACTACAAGTTTCTTTTCTTTTGTTAACCTATACTTCAACTCATATAACTATAAAGGCCCTCCTTGATGGTAATCACAGAACACAATGAAGGAATGAATTATGCACTACTTTGGTGCCACAATACAATGGAATCAGAAATATAATTAAGGCTTTGTTGGCCAAAAGATTATCTAGTTACAGTCTTTTTGTTGTACCCAACTGTACCTCAGCATTTCCACTGTATGGTGAATACCAAATATCCTTTTGATAATATTGTTGCCTTTCAAAATGAAGTCTGTACAAGCAACAACCCACAGAGAATGGCAAGATTCAATGTGCTTTTAAAATGAGGTATTTATCTGGGTCAGAAGTATGTTTGGAGAAGAACATTCCGTCATTCAAAGCCATCAAATGAGCTGCAATTATTCCCAAGATACACCATTAGTTTGCAGAAAAGTACATAATCATACATGCATTTTTTTTTACCATTTCTAACGATGCAGCAAGTTTCTATAGTGACATACATTCCGCAAGTGGTGAAGAGTATCAAGATCATGACAGCTCATGGAAAATTTATGGTGAAGGGCCCCCTGAAGTTGTTTAGAAGGAAAAAAAAAAGAATTATTATTTTAAAACTTTAATGTAAAAACAGGTATTTAATATTCATTTATCACCGATCTAGTTTGAGCACAAAGCAAGTTTTGAAAAAAAATTATTTTCTATTGCCTGCAGTTTATAAACCATCAAAAATTCTGTGTATCATATGCAAAGACTACCTTAAAACATATTGAAATTTGCTAATTGTAAAAGATTTTGCCCTCTCAACTAGCTACTTAGTTAAATAAATATGTCTCCTGTAAAATTTTATTTTTTTGGATAAAGCAAGCTTCACAAAAACTTTCCTCAGTTTTAGTCCCCCCCCCCCCACCAAAAAAAAAAAAAAAAAAAAAAATGTGTCTGTCTGATTAATGCAACTGAGACAGGAAAATACAATAACTGAAGTGAGCTGTTGTTTTCGAATTTATAGCAATTTAGCCACATAAATGTGTGCCTCGACACAATTTTGGTGATGATACTTTTGCAGTACAGTAACAGATTGCAGTTCCAGTAACTCTGGTGATTATAGATGGTGTAATCATAAAGTGGATGGAGCTGGAACACAAAATCTGTTACCCCAAATTCACTTCATATGAAATCCGGTCAGATATGTGCAGACACACATGATGTAGCAATTGTGGCAGAAAAGTGGAAACTGACAAAAGCAGATAAAAAAAAAAAAAAAGGAGGGACTTGCTGTAAATGAATCCAAGACAAAATACATAGTAATATCCATTTCTAAAGTGTGACTAACACTACATGACGGCCTCTAATACTGTAAAGCTGTCAGCTGCTTCCATTGCCTTGGTGCTCTTTTAACCTGCAATAATAATGTAAGGAATTTATTAGAAAAATAATACAAGCAGCAAACACAGCTTATTACACAAACTTACAGTATTTAAGAATCACAACCAGTTAAGAGAATACTATACCCTTGTATGACCAGTGGCTACGAATGGGTCACAAAGGGGAATGATGACAGAAGCAGACACAAATAACCTCAGGGAATTTGCAACAAAAACCCTGTGAAAAATTTATGGGCCTGTGAGAGGAAGATGACTGGATAGTAGGGTACAACACCACATAAGTGATTAGGGTACAACCAGGATATAGAAGAGCATGTAGAAGGGGACGGTATAATAAAATGTATGGAATCTCACAGAATGTGATGGTTAAAACATACGGAGAAGATGGCAAGATTTCCAAATGAATAATGAAAGGCAGACTGTATTCAACCAGATGGTGTGGCCTATCAAGATCAAGATGACTGGACAATGTGTCGGCTGACCTCGCCAAAATGGAGATGCAGGAATGGATGAGAAATGCACAGACGTATGGAGGCAGGTTGCTGAGGCAGCCAAGGTGCATTGGGGGCTGTAGTGTCACAGAAAAAGTTGATATTCACTTCACAGAAATACGGAAGCGTCCGATCCCGCCCGTCTGCTTTGACCCATGACGTCACAAATATGGCGGAAACAAAAACAAACACACACACTTTCCACAAGAAGCCTAATGACACTAACGGGACAAGTGCGGAAAATGGGGTGTTTTGGGTGGGGGGGGGGGGGGTAAACTAAATATAAACAAATTTATACGCCTTGCGTAGCTACAACGTGTAAGTGAAGACAGCCATGCATGAATACCCACCCACCTCCCCAGGGGTCGTAACCCCTGCAACCCATAGAAGATAAAGATGCTTCAGTAGCTGATTAGTGTTTTCTGTCTTTTTAAAAACAAAAAAAAAAATCTCACAAGATAGAATGAACAGATCAGAGAAGTAAATAAAATATGATAAAACAGAACTGGAGACAGCCACACTCAAATCAAACTCCGCGCCGTCATGACGTCACACACAACACCCTTACGTCACGGGTCAAAGCCGACGCGTGGGATCGGATGCTTCTGTCGACCCCACTTCACTGATCAACACATGTCCACAGTGAATTTTTTTCACAAACTAGTACCTAGGCACTCTAAAAACATTTTACACCAAACCAAAGATACAGACAGTGAAATCCTCCACTCGCCAAATAGTATGAAGCAAAAGGAAACTCGACAGAGTACGTGTAATTACCCATAGAACATCTACTGTATATTCGTACAAGCTTTCTGATATGAGAACTCTCACATATGCGTAATCTGCTTTATTCACAGTGGTATAAATCTTAAAAATATGTGGTCTGTCACGTAACTCCTTAAACTGGTAACGTCATTAATCAATAAAACAACATTACATACTTGGAAGCTGAAATTCATTCA
Source organism: Schistocerca americana (assembly GCF_021461395.2). Classification (NCBI taxonomy): domain Eukaryota; kingdom Metazoa; phylum Arthropoda; class Insecta; order Orthoptera; family Acrididae; genus Schistocerca; species Schistocerca americana. The sequence goes on from NC_060120.1 coordinate 615,870,308, forward strand.
CAGCCTACCTTTGTAACAGGTACTCTACAGAAATATAGAAATTTAAATTACTCTTCATCAGAAAGAATTATTGCTACACGTAAGTTGTGTCGGCAATACTGGCTAACAGTTCTTTTGTTATAGCAGCTACCAATGTTCAAAAAGATACATAAACTGGGTGAGCGTCTACTTTGCTAAGAAATGTTATCAACATTTTGTACCTCTGATTTCGGTTTCAACGTGTTGGACAACGGTTCGTGGACCTCTGCAACCCAGAATCCGGTATCACGGGACGACATGTATACTCGGGGAATATCTGCTATTTCCTGGCTGACTTCCATGGCCCTCATGACATGTGCAAAGTAGATGCCTCCATACACGATGAAAACCACACTTGCTGGCACCGTAAGAAAGCAAATACGAAATGGAACGCCGACAAAAATAAACAGAAGGGCCGACACAAGAATAATTGACTGAAATGTTATTTCCCGTAACAATCCAGCAAAAAATGCCGTGTTGACTGTTGACATTATCCCTTCCTTCACAATTTCTTGGCACTGTAATTGGTCTCCAGGTTGATAATACCGAATAACAACTGTTCCCATTTTTATAACGTCAGTAACTGAAACAAAAATGCCAAATTATATTAAAATAATCGATCACTGCAGAAATGATTTTCTTTTGCAGCAAATTCATTCGCAAGCTTCATGCCAGCAATATCCAAGTTCTGCCTTCTGAAGGCCTCTAGGCCTGAACTAGATATTATTTTCTACGAGTCAACATTCGAAACTTCGAATTAAAACAACATCCAAGCTATAATTCAAACAAAACTAAATATTTATATACACCCAACACCCCATTCACACAGTCAAAACAAGCGCACAATCCGATATACTACATGCGATGGGTCGTTCGCTGTATTCATATCGACTATGCCACAGATGCGAGAGTCGGTTGCATCGATATGTGTGACTGATTCAGTAATGGGCGTTAAAGGATGAAAGGACACGAAAGCACGAAAGAAACTGGTATAGGCACGCGTATTCAAATACAGAGATATGTAAACAGGCAGAATACAGCACTGCGGTCGGCAAGTCCTATATAAGACAACAACTGTCTGGCGCAGTTGTTAGATCGTTTGCTGCTGCTACAATGGCAGGTTATCAAGATTCAAGTGAATCTGAAAATTCTGTTACAGTCGTCGCACGAGCGATGGGACACAGCATCTCCAAGGCAGCGAGGAAGTGGGAATTTTTCCAGTACGACCATTCCACGAGTGTACCGTGAATATCAGGAATCCGGTAATACATCAGCTCTCCGACATCGCTGCGGCCGAAAAAAGATCCTGCAAGAACGAGATCAATGATGACTGAAAAATATCGTTTAACATGACAGAAGTGCAATCCTTCCGCAAATTGCTGCAGATTTCAACGCAGGGCCATCAACAAGTGTCAGCGTGCAACTCTTTCAACGAAATGTAATCGATATGAGCTCTCGGAATCGAAGGCCCAATCGTGTACTCTTGATGACTGCACGACAGAGCATGAAACCTCGCCTGGGGCCGTCAACACCGACATTCGACTGTTGATGACTGGAAACATTGCCTTGTTGGACGAGTCTCATTTCAAAATTGTATCGAGAAGAAGGACGTATGAAGACAACCTCATGAACCCTGCGTGTCAGCAGGGGACTGTCCAAGGTGGTGGAGGCTCTGTAATGGTGTGGGGAGTGTGCACTTGGAGTTCTAACAGACCACTGGTATGTCTAGATACGACTCTGATGGTGACATGTACATAAGCATTCCGTCTGTTTACCTGCATCCATTCACGTCCATTGTGCAATCCGAAGGACTTGTGAAATTCCAGCAGGACAATGCGACAATGCTCACGGTCAGAATTGCTACAGAGTGAGTCCAGGAACACTCTTCTGAGTTTAAACACTTCCGCTGGCCACCAAACTCCCATACCTGTGATGTCTTGCAACGTAATGTTCAGAAGAGATATCCTACCCTTGTACTCTTAACGGATTTATGGACAGCCCTGCAGGATTCATGGTGTCACTTCCCTCCAGCCCTACATCAAACATTAGTCGAGTCCATGCCACGTTGTGTTGCGGCACTTCTGCGTGCCCGCAGGGGCCCGAACGATATTAGGCAGGTGTGCCAGTTTCTTCGGCTCGTCAGTGTATTTAGTATAGAGATCACTGATTCTGAACTCCAAAAACACGAGAATACAATGTATCAATACTCCAGAATGGGTTCTTTGTGTGAGTGAGTATATCTTCAAGGCCCCTACCATATTCTGATGCAGCCATCAAGAAACAATATTCTCTTCACGAATGCTTATTTTCCCAACGTAAAATACATTCTGTTCCGAATACATCTGATGTATTTCGCAGTCAGCCAATGAGAACAGAGGTTACAATAAGCCAATGAAAACAGTCTGATGCGAGTATTATATTTTGTAGTAGGTTCGCTTGAGGTACAATCGCAACCACACAAATGCGTTTGACGCAGGCATTCTCCCAGTTTCCGTAGTTTGTGATTCGATGAAAGCTGTTCGAACTGCGGCCAATGGATGGTTGCAAAATAGTTATGACTAATCAGAGTAAATTCTTCTGACTGGCTCCAAAGCCTTTAATAAGCCTGCCTCAAAGAGATAACGATGTGAATGTGCAGACATTTTTGTATTCAGTCTCATACCATTCTCGTTGAAGATAGAAGTTCTAGGTTCCTGTTAGCTTTGTAAAAGAACTTCATGACTCATACTTGTGAAAACTTAATACAGCCTAGTGTAATTTTATTCCTTTGAAGGATTTTTCTGTAGAAATCTGTTGTGTATATAAGGCCTGGGGTATCAAAAGCAAAAGGATCTCACTATCCTGAAACATCACTTTCAAAATGAATAAATGTTTTTTTTTCCTTCATATAAGGATCCGATCACAATAGGCGATAATTGGAAGGGGGGGGGCACATATTACACTCATTGCCATAAATGACATTCACACATAAAAATGGTTTGCTTTAGAGGGGAGGCGAAATAGGCAGAAATAAGCATATTATGCTGTTGCACATATATTAGTGAAATTAAGTTGTATACCAGATTCTTAATCAGTTGACATATTGCAGCCTCTCCCTAACAACAGAACTGACAATATTTTTTCTTCAACTTAGATAGTTTTCAGCATTTTTCATGTTTTTACTACACAGTTGTTCAACAAAATTTATGTTACCAAAATCTATGAGACAAGCTGATCAGATTTTTTTCATCAGGCACATAATCAAAATATGTAAAAGGAAACAGGATGTTGATGAGGAAAGTAGTGTTAGAAATAATTAAGAATGCCTTGAGTTAACTGTGGTATCTATGTACAGTGTCCCAAAAACTGGTGCCAAAGTTATTGTCCACCATGTGGATAATCTCTTAATGTACTTACTTGGATACAAGAATCATAAAATTTTAATATTTAGTGACATTGATATAGATGTGATGGTGCAAAAATTCTAAAAGTAGATTACTGCTAGATACCCTCTAGTCATGGGGTTATAATTGCCTTAACTATAAGCCCATGAGGCAGAACGCCTGTCCAAATAATTTTATATCAAACATTGGCACAGATGATGTAGTCTTAAATGTTGTTAAACAAATGCTCTCTGACCATGATGGAATTTTCCTAAAATTAATGGGGTGCAAAAAAAAATCATGTTCAATCAATAGAACCCCAGATAGCGAGGCAGATAAATCCATCAAATATAACAAATCTCGTACAAAGACTTTTAAACATTGAACAGTATAATACTGTCATGTAGAATAAATTTTTAAGTGATCCTTTTGATTATTTCTTATATACCATTACAACTGTCTTTAATCAATATTGCCCCCTCATTATTAAACACAATAGACTAAATGCAACGAGAAAACAGGAAAGAAGTGTAACTGACTGATATACATCTAACTTAAATAACTTAAGAATTTTGTTAAGAACTCTAATAATAAGTACAGACATTCATATGCCAAATTAAAAAGGCTGCACAGAAATGATATCATTTCTGCAAAGGAAAAAGCAAATGACAGCTATATTTCTCAGGCTAGTAACAAATGTAAGGCAGCATGGAAAATAATTAAAGCAGAAAAGGGTTAATTGCAGAAAATCTATCTGTCTCTCTAAGTGCAGATGAACTAAATAATAGTTTCATAAATTCTGGGAAATTAGCTATAACAGATGAAAGAAATTTAGAGGACAATGAAGGATGTTTACTGAAGGAACATTTCCAGACTACCCTAAACTGACAATTGTCTTGCCCATATTCAATAAAGGAGACAGAACTTCACACCAAAATTACAGACCCATTGCAATAGTACCTACAATATTCAAAATTATTGAAACATTAATGAAAGACCAGTTAAATGATTATTTTTTAGTTTTTCAACCTCCTAAATATGGCCCAATATGAATTCCAAAATAGGCTGTTATCAATATTACATGGTTTAGAAAATAGGGAATAAGTTTATGGAACTTTAGTAGATTTAACCAAGGCATTGACACTGTCACACATAGCATTTTATTTAAAAAACTTGAAAAATACGGAATAACTGATGTAGAACTGTTATTGCTGAAAACATATTTGCCAAACAGAAACCAAATGGTAGTTTTAAATTCAAATAACAAATCTGACCTCTTCAAGATGAAATACGGAGTGCCACAAGGATCTGTACTGGGACCTTTCTTATTTATTGTGTATGTGAATGATCTGCTCAACTTATTAACATATAAATCTGTAATATATGCTGATGGCACAATTTTTATCATGTCTCATAGTGACGCAAATGTTGTCAAACAAATGAACAACTCAATGATGAAAAAGGCAGCTCAATGGTTCCATGAAAACAGACTGTCATTAAATAAAAACAAAACTGAACACATCCTCTTTTCCCTTGGAGATATTAATAATGGACCAAATAAACTCACACATTCAGTAAAATTGTTAAGTATATGTATAGATATTAAATTATGCTGGCATACCCACACAGAAGAGCTGTGCAATAAGTTGGCAAGAGTTTTATATCTCCTTAGGAAACTTAAGGATTGTGTCACTAAGAGTGTATGTTTATGGTGTACTATGTCTTATTCCATACACATTGTAACCTCCCCACAAAAATATAAAAAAATGAAAGTGAACCAAGTGTAAACTCCCCACAGAAATATTAAATTAAATGAATTTTAGTTAGTGTAACCGCCCACGGAAATAATAATTAAATGAATTTTAAATATTGTAACCTTTGAACAAAATTGGCTTCCATTTATAATCTCTGTGCAGAAATGCACTCACATTTAATGTACCCACAAAATTCTTTTCTCATTTAATGTTAAGTTCGAAACAGAAAGCTTCCTAATCACCAAAATAATAAAAAATTCAGTAACCTGGTAAATTTTATGACGACAGCAGCACTGCGCCTCGGCCCTGTATTCTGAATAAAAAAGGAAAAATTCTTACCTCAATAAAAACTGCAAATATATCTGCTCTTACGTAAAAACTTTTCGGCACAGCTTCATGCAATGCTGGCCTATATTTTTTTTTATTCTTGGAAGGAATGATCATGCATTGGAAATATTCTTTAAATTGAAATGAATCCTTTTCTTAAAAAAATTACTTTATATTATAAAACTTCTTATTGGGGCATTTTTTTTAAAAAAGAAATTAATGACAGTTAATATACATTACTAGATATGCGCAAGGCAGCTTCTTTAACTTCTACAATAATACTCATCCTCCAAAGTCCCTACCAGAGCAGACTGCTGACACGCGCAGGCATGCGCCGACTACTGTCCACAACAGCAGACTACTGAAGACTACTGTCGACTACTGCAGACTACTGAAGACTACTGCCGACTAGCGACAAGCAACAACTAACAACATACTACTCTCTGGTCAGAGACTCTGCCATGCCTCGCCCATCGCCGGCAACACATACGTCTTACATAACCCTCCACTGGGGGGGCAAAAATTTGGCAGCGATGGTGAGTCAATTGGACTTGCCATGAGCAACAAATTTTTCTTAATTAACTAAGTTTACAATCACAGAATATATACATATATATAAGTGCAGAACATGAAATAAAATATAGTGCACATGCACTGAGTACAGAACATACCAAGCAAAGACAAAATGTATACACAATGAGTGCAATTCATATTAACAAATGATATAAAGTGCACACGCACTGTGGTTCAGAATATATCAGCAAATCACAAAATGTATACGGAATGAGTGCAAATCATATTAACAAATGACATAAAGTGCACACGCACTGTAGTTCAGAATATATCAGCAAATCACAAAATGTATACGGAATGAGTACAAATCATATTAACAAATGACATAAAGTGCACACGCACTGTAGTACTGAACATATCAGGAAATCACAAATGTATAGGCAATGAGTACAAATAATATTAACAAATGACAAAAGTGCACACGCACTGTAGTTCAGAACTTATCAGCAAATCACAACATGTATATGCAATGAATACAAATCATGTTAACAAAATGACAAAAGTGCACACGCTTTGTAGTTCAGAACATATCAGCAAATCACAAAATGTATATGTAATGAATACAAATCATGTTAACAAAATGACAAAAGTGCACACGCACTGTATATACTTTTTTTTACCAATTTACAAGAACTAGGATAGGAAAGGGAAGGATTGCATCAATATTGTAGCACTTTAGGTTGCACGCAGCTGTACTGAAAGTCCATATCTTTCTACAGAAGCACAACACCAAGTGAGACAATCTGAAGTTCTTTTCCTTGAAGTATTAATCAGTGTAGCCTAGACACTGAAATGTCGTAGTAATATTCCAAGTTATCATTTTGGTAGTACATTAGGTATACCAAACAGTGGGACCATAATAACATCTCCATCGCTCAAGGTGGTGGACAGCATGTCGTGTCAACACCACGTTCTTGTAAGGTACACCAACGTAGAATTAGTGGAAACACCAAATATAGTGCTCCATGATCATGAGGATAGACAGGACAAACGGATATTGCAGTAATTTCTGGTAATTAGGTCATAAGGTGAAGGACATTAAGTCACATACTAGTCTTCATTGAGAATTACACTAGTCTAACAACTGATTTGAGTAATTGGTGGCACTCGTCGCACAGTTACTGAGCATTTCTGTACCATGTATGGAGTATTACAGAATAATGTTCATAAATCATCTGATTACAGTGAACATTGGCACTCATTGGCCAGTTACAGACATTCAGAAGTCATCATTGGAAACAGGAGCTTATGAATGGCATAGTATTAACAGATTTCACTTAGTTATAGTAATCATTGGCACTCATTGGCCAGTTACAAAACATATAGCAAGTATTGAATAGTACAAAACATTTTTCCTCATTCAAGTGACATACGACATATTTAAAATAATTATTGGCACTCATTGGCCAGTTACAAAGTATTCTTATATTTTTATAAAACCTTATTCAGTATTATTCAGAAGTTATCATTCAAAATGAGAGTCAATTATTGGCATAGCATTTATAGAGTATAACAAAATATTATTTACAGAAATTATTGGCATAGTATTTATGCATTATTACAAAGCATCATTCAATATTACTCAGAACTGATAATTCCAGTGACATAGGACATATTGAAAATGTAGCATACTGTAACTATTATTCAACATCTGTGACTAGAAAACATCATTCAGTATTACTCAGAACTCTCTTAAACTGGTAGCATTATTTGGGACAGGTAATACATTTGCTTTTGTACTAGCAATGCATTGCATTGGGATCTATAATTAATTACTGGGGCATGACAATATTTGCATTTGGCTTATTGCTGCAAATGAAGATGTGTAACGTCATTCGTCATGAGTAAGCTGTAGCAAGGTTATGAAACAAGTAGAGTATATGTGATCACCTTCATGAATGACACACACAAATGGGTAAGAAAAAATGCAAGTACTAGAACAGGTTTAATGATTAATTGCTTATAGCGTATTAATTTCGTGAATAATTTCTCCTGCAAAAAATGCAAAATGGATTATTAAACTGAAAGAAGAAACGCATATTATGCTGAAAAGTAGTGAACTTCGAATTAACAGGTAGTGAAATGTGTATAAAATATGTATGTTCTCTAGCTGTCCTTTCCAAAACCTTCAGTCATCATACCATGCGACATAAGACATACTGTCAAAACGAACTGCAACAAATACTTAAATAACTACGTAGCATTTCTTAACTAACAGTAAATTTACACCTCATCATTATTTTCATCTGATAAGAAAAACTTCATTATCATTGCTATCATCACCTGCAAAGAAAAACTTCATTATCCATATCATCATAACTCCATTATTATCATCACCTGTAAAGAAAAACTTCATTATCCATATTAACATATTCTTCATCATTATTCATCACCATTCATTATCATCTGCAAAAAAGTCACTTCATTATTCATTAGACAACTATTCCTTATTTCTAGCGTATTTCATCACTAAAATTAAGATGTGTAGTTCTGTCTGACAGCCTGCATCAATCGCCTCGTATTCTGAAAGAAAAAATTAGTTAAGACTGCTATCATACGATGTGTATAGTATATTCTCGTTAATGCTTGTTAATTCTGATCCATTTACACTTCATGATGAGGTATTGCATCTTCTTTCGTTCATTCCGAAGGTGAATTTCCCATTTCTGTTTAATTTATTTCTTTAACACGTTATTTCTTTCTGAAAATGATGAACAAAGATTATTGTCTTGCATTTAAATCATATACCCATTAAATAGGAACTGGTTTCTAGTGATATAATTGAGCATACAGCATAGCATGACGGAAAACGTAATATATCAAAAACACAGATAGTGTGCAGGTGCAAAAATGTACACAGAGTATCACAATGTAGCAACAAAAAAAAATGTAAAATAGTCACGATGTTGAGATATCATAAGGCAAAATGTTAAAGTCAACTGGTGTTTGTTATGTCTTAAATATTTCATAGTGCATACAAACAAAGCAGGAAAACAATCATACATACCTAAAAAATGGAAAATGTACACGGTCTGTTATATAACGACAAGAAATGACTTTCTTTGTGTTCAGCTTGTATGTTGTGTAGTTAATAGAGGCGAGAATTGAAGACTTTAATGGAGAGAGAATTTGATAAAATTAATATGTCACTAGATAGAATTGCATAATTGTTCATAAAATATGTAAGTTTATCTGGAAAAATGTGCACAGTCTGATGTGTAACGACAAGAAGAGCGACCTGCTAACCTTACCTTGCCCGGCACTTGCCAAGAAAAAATACGATAATCATCAGTAAGTAGTCACATAAATATAATTGCATAAGTGGTCATCTGGAAAAATATGCACAGTCTGATGTGTAACGACAAGAAGAGCGACCTGCTAACCTTACCTTGCTGGGCACTTGCCAAGAAAAAATACGACAATCATCAGTAAGTGTTCATGTGAATATAATTACATAAGTGGTCATAAAAAAATTAGGAAATGGCATTACAGTGTGATAAATCACAAAGAATGTTCATTCAATAAAGGGTTTGATGTTGGAGACATGGTGATTGCCCTTGCTTTTTCTGGTTCTCAAACTTTCGACGTGTACTACATTGGGGTGAGGAATGCTGCGAATTAGATATGGACCTGCATATAGAAGCTCAAATTTACTGCATCTATTCTTTCCTCTGTTGGATAAATAGTGTGTACGTACTAATATCTTCTGTCCAATGTGAAAGTCACGGCGTGTACAAACCTGTTTTTGCTGTCTTCTCCGGCGCTCTGCGGCACGTTTGATGTTGTTCAGCGCAATGTCAATTATTTCATGGTGTCGTAGTCGACGAGATGTAGGAAAGGTTACTAATTCTTTAATTTTGTTAGGTGGTTCAACATTTTTCAGTATAACAGACGGAGATAGCGTAGTAGATTCATTTGGTATGGAATTAATTACATCCTGGAATGAGAGTATGTGTGTGTCCCAATCAATATGTCTTTTATGGCAGTATATTCTACACAGTTTACCAATTCCTTTCATTAATCGTTCACAAGGGTTCGAAGAAGCATGGTACCTGGATATATAGATCAGATATGTTTCTAGCTCGTAACATACGTGTCCATATAGCAAATAGAAGCTGTGGTCCATTGTCGGAAATTACTTTCAACACATGCCCTACTTGAAATAGAAAATGTTTTACAAATGTTTTCGAAACAGTTTTAGCAGTAGCTTTGCGTAACGGAGTGAAGGTAACAAATTTTGAAGTGAGTTCAACAGCGACAAAGATGTAGCAAAAACCTCTATTAGTTCTGGGAATCGGACCAAAAATGTCTACAGCGGCCATGTGTCTCAATTTAACAGGTACAATGGGATGTAATGGAGGAATATGTGATGTCGTATCTGACTTAGCTTTCTGGCAGATTTTGCATGACGCTAAAACTCGTCGAATATGTTTCTCCATGTTGGTAAAATAACAGTTCTGTCTCAGTATAAGAAAACATTTTCTGGCTCCATAATGTGCGTAACTTAAATGAGTATACCAAATTAATTTGTTAACAAGTTCGTCAGGAATGCATAATAACCAATTGTTGCTGTCAGGGTGAGAGTGGCGAAACAGAATATTATTGCGTACAGTGTAATGGTTTCTAATGGTAACATTATTCCTATCTCGCCAAAGGTGTTTAATCTCTTTCCATACGTTGTCTTTACTCTGCTCTTGTGCTAGCTCTTGTAATGACGACAAAATGAAATTTTCAAATGCAACTTGTTGAATGTACATGACGCTGAAATTTGCTTTGCAGAAGTTGGTTGCGATGTCTTGCTGATTGTTGCTGAGAGAACGGGATAGTGCGTCTGCTACAATATTTTGTGTGCCGGGAATGTGAACAATTGTAAAATTAAATTCCTGTAAATAAAGTTTCCATCTGCTTAATCTGTCGTGTGTAAATTTAGCGGAAAGTAAAAACTGTATCGCTCTATGGTCTGTATAAACGGTGGTATGTCTTCCTTAAAGGAAATGCCGAAATCTCGTAAATGCCCATACAACACATAATATTTCAAGTTCTGTAACAGAATAATTACGTTCAGCAGGTGACAGAATGCGACTCGCAAAGGCGATGTTTTTAATTACTGTAGAATCATCTTCTTCAATTTCCTGAAAAATGTGTACGCCTAAAGCGGTGTTAGAACTGTCGGTGCCAATGGAAAAATTTCTAGTAAGATCTGGATGTGATAAAAGTGGTGCATTCAACAAAGCATGTTTCAGGTTCATAAATTCAGAATGTGCTTGCTTATCCCAGGACTAAATAGTGTTTTTACCTGTCAATTGACATAATCTAGGGGTGTCTAAAGCAGAGTAATGAATAAATTTACGAAAAAAGTTAATTAAACACAAAAAGCTGCGTAGTTCTTTCTTCGTCGTAGGAACAGTAATGTCACGTAAAGCTTGAAGTTTTTCCGGTTCAGGCGCAATGCCTTCTGCTGAAATTACATGTCCAAGAAATTTTATAGAAGTTTTACCAAAGTGCGATTTACTGAGATTAACTGTGAGTCCTTGTGCACGAAAAGTTTGCAACAGTTGTTCAAGAATCATATTGTGTTCAGACCATTTAATATTTCTTAAATTTAAAGAACATCTCTCACACCGGCCTGATTTAGCTTCACTGATAAGGATAGTAAAAACATGCGTATATTAAGGGAATTTTCATTGACAAAGCAGGCTTATCACATTCACACAGTTCAATACTGTTCTGTCCTGATTAAATTAAGCTTAACTTAAATTCCATAAGGCAGTGAAGCAATTTCGAAGTCTCGGTGCGACGAAAATTGAGAGTCGATCTCCTGGAAACATTTGTAATAATTATTAACTTTCGGTGATCACATGGGGAAGACCGGAGATCTGCTGGTAAGACCGTGTTAGCCTATTTATTTGAAGTAACTGGATATCTTGAGCATTCAAAACGGCAGGTTCATCCAGTGTAAATCAGACGTTCCCCACTGATCCCGTGCAACACAGTGTAGTAAGCAGACACTGTCAATAATAATAATCCGTTAAATAATACGCGAACACACTTACTTTAGTTTAGTTCATGTATTAAACTCCTTCCCATACAGAATCTCATCAAGATGGCGACTCGCTCAACAATACATACATATAGATCCTTCTTTTACGACTCATCGGCAAGAAGTTTTTTTTCTTTTCATAAGAGAAAACATAGATAGCAGAGAAGCTATTCCATGGAGTAAATGGACGCTCCAAGGAATAATTGAGCTTGAAACTACTTTGCATTGATAATCGGTAAGATAAGAAGAGATATTTCGAGATATGTACTGAGTTATATAGTTTCTAAAATTTCTGCAAATATCGTGGAGAGACCGCTGCAAGAGACATTACAACCATTTAGCTTCTGCAATAAGAATGTCGTCTACATACGTTGTGATTCTGTCTTTAAGTTCTGTCGGAAGTATTGTATTCAAACCGCGAATAAATGGTGCTGAAGAAATAATTAAACCGAACGGTAATTTACAAAACTGATAACAGTCACCAAAACAGAGAAAAGCCGTGTACTTTCTGCAGTCCGGATGGAGTTGAATTTGCCAAAATCCCGATTTCAAATCTAATGTGGAATAAATAGCAGTACCATGAAATTTCTGTAGAAGTTCTTCTAGTGTCTGTGGGCGATCCGTTTCATTAATAATAATGTCGTTGATGTGACGCGAATCAAGTACGAGGCGAAGTGAACCATCCTTTTTCTTAACAATATGGAGCGGGTTTATGTACGGACTAACTGCCGGTTCCATAATTCCTTGGTCAAGCACAGCTTGCAATTCTTTCTTAACTTGTTCTCTGTGAATATACGGAATGGGATAATGTTTCGCTTTAAATGTGTCGTGCTGTTTAACTTGAAATTCATACACAAAACCGGACATAGTACCAGGAACGTCGTCAAAAACTGGAGCTTGCTGTAAAAGAATTTTGCGTAGTTGCGTGCGTTCGTCGTCTGTATTTGCACTGTTCTGTTTAACTTTATCAGAAATCATCTGTATAACGTCATAGTCGGCTTCGTCTGGAGTATTATAGTTGTGTACGTACGTATCTGTTAACAATGTGTAATGACAGTCTATGTTACATGATGCGGAAAAGACCTCTGTACGATTAATTGTTTGTTCTTCTGCAGATAAAGAGTGCTGAAATTCTAAAGCCAGTTGTACATTTTCATCCTTTAACATTAAATAGGCATTTTGAAAGTCAATAATTGCGTCGTGTTGTACCAGAAAATTCGTACCTAAAATAACGTCTGTCGTCAATAAGTGAAATGTATGACCTGCAATACAAAATGATAAATGTGTCTGTAATTTAACATGTACTCCTTTATCAGATACTGCTCCTTTTACTTTCATTTTGCCTAATGGTAACGTAGGATAAGTATTCTCTTTGTTACACTCGCTGAAAGTTTCCTCATTTATGGCTGACATAGGAGATCCAGAATCGATTACTGTTGAAAATTTCGATGATCCAATTTTTACTTCAATGACAGGGTGTGAAATGGTTTTTTGAATAACTGGTCTTTCCTGCAAAAGAGTGTCTCGGATGTCCTCAAAAGTAATAACATTTTCGTGAAGAAGATTCTCTGTGGTAAAAGTATTGCTTGTGTTACTGAAAGATGCAACCTGTACTGTATCTAGTCAAATTCTATCTGACGTGCTATTATTTTCAGGAGGATGCTGTGGCATTTCAACTATTTGTACGGTTCAGTTATTTCTTCCTGACGTATTACGTTCGGGATGATATCTACTGTCTGGTTCATTCATGATAATATGTTGTTGCGGATGATTTTCCTGTTGGTAAGACCGACTGTTATTAAACGTACGCTGAAAATTGTGCCCATTACTTTTACGTCTGTCATGATAATCATTTCTATATGGTGCATTACGATATGAATTGAAATGGTGTGTTTTCTGGACGTACTGGTTTCCTTGTTGCTGTGCATTACTATTTGTTGGAGCTGATGCTATACGTGCAGGTGGCGAAACATTAAAGCTTGGTTGACCTTGTACATTACATTGTTGGTTAGGTATACCAACCGGCTGGCTTTCATGCTGTTGCGGTGAAAAACATCTATTGTTACCAAAATGTGGTTCCTGTTGTTGATAATTTTGTCGATACTGATAATTAACATTTTGTCTGCTATTAAAGTTCTGGTGGTTGTCGTTCCTGAAGCGTCTATTACCTTTGCTATTGAAATTGGGTGGCTGATCGTAATTGCTGTATGTTTGTTGACCTTCGTTATTATATGAAAAATTTTTGTTTATAAAGGAATAATCCGATTGCTGCACTTCCAAAAGCTGCTGTAACAGATCTCTGAATGCCGAAATATTTTCTTTCTGCTGACCCGTTAAAAGTGACACTCTTAATGATCGTGGTAACTTAGAAATACATAATTGAATAAGTGCGGATTCACTGTATGGTTCACTCAAGTACTGGTTTTGTTGAACCATGTGTTCAAAAAATTGCGTGACAGTGGGAAAATTTGAGTTCTCATAGTTCGGTAAACTAATTAATTGATCCTTGATTCCGCGCTGTGTCGTCTTCGACCAGTACGCTGACAGAAAAGCATTCTGAAATTCTTCTACCGAGTAGCATTGTCTCGCGATCGGTCTCATACGAGTTGCCGGTTCGCCTTCCAAAAAACTGCAAATAAATTCAAGTTTGTGTGTTATGGGCCAAGTCGGTGGAAAAGCAAAGCTAAATCGTTGTATCCAATCCAACGGGTGAATCTGTGTTCTGCCATTTTTAAATACTTTAAATTTTCTCACGGATAGAAAATGTTTGTAATCAAAATTATCGTCTCTGTACGTCTGAACAGGTTCAGGATTGTATGAGAATCTATTTGTCTGTGATTGTTCGGAATCTAAGTCACGTACTCTCTGTAAATTACCTAAATTATACTGGCTGTGTGAGTGTGACAAATGTTCGGAATATGCCGTATGCTGTGACGTGTTATTGACTCAAACATTTTTCATCTGTGTCACTTCTTGCTGTAAAGTCGACAATTTTCTACGTAATGTATTATTGGACGAATCTATCTCACTGATCGTCTGCTGCAAACTTTGAAATTCAGGTGTTTGATTAAACGAAGTCGGCGAAGTATCATCTGATTTGCTGTCATTATTACTTTCAATAACGTCAATACGACTGGCCAATTCATCATATTTTTCAGTCAGTATTTTTACCTGATCATCGGTTTTAGTGTCACAATCATTAATTTGTTTTTGTATTTTACGTGTGGTTTCGTTCAATTTTTTAACGTCTGCTTTGATGACATCGGAATCCTGTATTAGTTCTAATAGTTCAAGTCTGTCGGTCACTGTCTGAAAGTCTACTGTGTGTGTGTCTGTTTTTGATTTAAAATCGGAAATTTCATCACGCAATTCGGTGTTCAACTGTTTGATAGTATTAATTTTGTCTGATACTGTAGCAATATTGTTGTCTACGTATGTTTTTGCTTTCGTAACAATTTACGTTTATCTTCCTGTCTCTGTGCGGTAATTGTTCGCATCACTTGTCGCTTTACTTTATTCTGTTCCTGTATAAATTTACGGTAACGCGTCTCACTGTTTTGTAGGTGGAGATTAAAACGTTCGTCAATTTGACTGTTCTGTTGGTCAAATTTTGCGTCTACTTTTGCATCCAGTGGGCGCGAAAGTTCTGCTGACATTAATTTAAACTCGTCGCGTAACTGTGTTGCGTTTTCAGAGCATTGTTTACCGACTGCACTAATTTCGTCTCTAAGTGATTCTGTTGTAGCTGTTTGCGTATTCCTTAATTCTTGAGCAACAGATCTAATTTCTTCACTACTTTTCCTAGCACAAGTCTTAATTTCCTCACGTAATTGTTCTTTAGTATCATGACATTGCGCGGCAACGGCTGTAATCTGTTCACTAAGCTGTTTATTCTGTTCACTAAGTTGTTTGAAATTTTCATTAAGGTTGTCTTGTTTTTCATTAAGTTGTTTGTGATTGCTGTCTTGCTTATCACTCGACTGTGTAAGACTATCACTAAGTTGTTTGTGATTGTTGTCTTGTTTTTCATTAATTTCATCAATTTGTTGTTTGAGATTTTCACTAAGTTGTTTGTGATTGTTGTCTTGTTTTTCATTAAACTGTAGCAATACTGCCATAATTTGATCCAAGCCAAAATTAGCGACTCTATTTTCTATGCTATGTGTTGGTGTATCTGCATTTGTCATGTTTTCTGTAACCATTTGGTCATTCTGTAATTCACAAAAAGGTTTGCCCATCGGATGTACACTATTGGTCGCTAAGTTGGAATCAAATAAATTTGACATACTTTGAGTACATTGTTCATTTTCGTTAGAAATAATTATCTGTTCACTACGTAAATTTTGCAAATCGGGTGTTTTAAACTGGGTAGCGTTCATTGTAACAGAACGTGCCGTGTCATCAATTGTTGTTAGACTAACAGAGGACACAATTGAATTTATTTGTTCATCATTAGGATCAAAATCATTACTAGTGGTCGGTATGCACTGATAGTCTACAATTAGGGGATTATCGTCATTACACTGAGCGTCGCAAGTACTATCAGTCAAACTATTCGAGTCCGCTATTTCACTCATTGTATATCGCGATGTACTGTTAACGGTTTTTCGCGGCATTTTTCACAAATCAAAATTAAGCACAAATGAAACAAGGACAACGCAAAAATGCAACAAACACAATTACAACAAAGAGCAACAAATTGCCGATGATCTGTGAAAGAAAGAGTGACAAATTAGTAAATGCGTTGCTCCAGATGCAAACTACATTTAAATGAATAAGAGCAGATATATGACTACTTCTCAGAAGATTCACAAAGAAATACGATCCTGACCGGATGTCGCCAAGTGTAACCTCCCCACAAAAATATAAAAAAATGAAAATGAACCAAGTGTAAACTCCCCACAGAAATATTAAATTAAATGAATTTTAGTTAGTGTAACCGCCCACGGAAATAATAATTAAATGAATTTTAAATATTGTAACCTTTGAACAAAATTGGCTTCCATTTATAATCTCTGTGCAGAAATGCATTCACATTTAATGTACCCACAAAATTCTTTTCTCATTTAATGTTAAGTTCGAAACAGAAAAATTCCTAATCACCAAAATAATAAAAAATTCAGTAACCTGGTAAATTTTATGACGACAGCAGCGCTGCGCCTCGGCCCTGTATTCCGAATACAAAAGGAAAAATTCTTACCTCAATAAAAACTGCAAATATATCTGCTCTTACGTAAACACTTTTGGCACAGCTTCATGCAATGCTGGCCTATATATTTTTTTTATTCTTGGAAGGAATGATCATGCATTGGAAATATTCTTTAAATTGAAATGAATGTTTTCTTAAAAAAATTGCTTTATATTAAAACTTATTATTGGGGCTTTTTTTTAAAGAAATTAATGACAGTTAATATACATTACTAGATATGCGCAAGGCAGCTTCTTTACCTTCTACAATAATACTCATCCTCCAAAGTCCGTACCAGAGCAGACTGCTGACACGTGCAGGCACGCGCTGACTACTGTCCACATCAGCAGACTACTGAAGACTACTGTCGACTACTGCCGACTAGCGACAAGCAACAACTAACTACATACTACTCTCTGGTCAGAGACTCTGCCATGCCTCGCCCATCACCGGCAACGCATACGTCTTACAACATTTACGTCATGGAATACTTCTTTGGGAAAATCTTACTGGGGCAAAAGATGTCTTCCTCTGGCAGAAAAAGCCATTATATGTATTTTTGGTTTGAGCAAATTAACTTTTTCCAGACAGTACTTTATTGAGCACAAAATACTTACAGTCCCCAGTCTATACATACTCAAAGCACTTATCCAAGCCAAACAGAATACCCACATGTATGAAAGCAGATCAGATGTGCACTCAAATGAAACCTGAAACAAACACTTATTAGACATTTCTCGGACACATTTGAGTGAAGTCCAAAATAATTTTGTATGTGCTGGCAAAACATTTTTTAATTCTATATTCCATGGCACAAGGGATTTGCATCAAAACAAATTTAAAATGGTGGTAGAGTTATGGTTGAAAGAGAAATCATTCTACAGTACAAGTGTATTCATACATAATGAAAAAATGATGCTCTTTTTAATAATGAAATATATGATACTCTTTTATTTAATGAAAAATATGATGCCCTTTTATAGTTGAAAAATGCTTCTCTCTTATCGTAAATGTGATTGTGAACTAACAAATTTGTAACTTATGACATACAACAAAATTTGTCTATGCAACCTGTGTATTGTCAGCGCACACAAAGTTGACACTCGGCGCGGTTGCTGATGGAGGCGACTGCAAAGGCATTTCCCATTTACAAACACTCCCACCAGCCAGCGCACTGAGTGTCATCTTTGTTTGCACGTTTAATAACAAAACTATTTATGGATGAGTTCAAGATATGCAGTATTCATGTAATAATATCTATATATGTAAACCTTTTATATACTCAATTCTATAGCCGTCTCTAGAATTATGTATCTACCTTTTGTATGACGAACTGTATAATTATTAAACAAATGATGATGCCTTATACAACACAACAGTTGTCTACAGGCAAATAAATCCAATTCATTTCAACTCGTTCTCTAAGAAGTGCCAATGACAAGTGGGAAGCAGAAATGTTTGACTCAATTTCATTCACCACAATCGATGTTTTTCGAAAGCCTGCCATTGTCGTTTATTCTTTAAATACGGTAATGAAACACTGCACCATTTACGTATTTTTTTCATGCTGCACACGACGCATTTCGTGCATTTCTCATCGTTATGATCAAATATTTAAATCAGTTTTTTATGATGTGCTGCCTGTCTTGCACAGTTGTCATCTTTTTAGAGTTATAAGACACCACGCCTTCTTCATTATGCACAAAAATAAGAGACATGCAAACCACCACTCTCTGACTGGAGATCAAATATGACATTAGATCTGAAACTGAACTACGTTCAGAACTCAACTCTATTGT
The DNA here is from genome assembly GCF_021461395.2 of Schistocerca americana. NCBI lineage: Eukaryota > Metazoa > Arthropoda > Insecta > Orthoptera > Acrididae > Schistocerca > Schistocerca americana. The sequence goes on from NC_060120.1 coordinate 615,889,369, forward strand.
ATGTCGCTAAACTTGGGTCCACCGAAGCAGGTTCAAATTTGATCTAATGTAGCACTTAACATTCTTGGCAATACGACTGAAATCGGCTATGGACACGATTATTGGGCTTCGACTGCAGATGTTTATCATAAATCATAGATATACAGTATTTATTATCGAAGGTGTCATGCTATAACCATGGAATCAAGTAAATAGAGAGAGGAGTGATCCTCAAACTTTTGTCGGTATGAGAAAGATTTACTGCTGGACACTGTGTTAGGCCAGTATAAAGAAATAACTGAGTGAAAAAAGAAACATAGATAAAGTCACTGGGGCCGACATGGTAAAGATACGAAGAGAAGTTCCTATTGGCTTTATAAACTCTTATAACTTCAGGACAGATCGTGACAGGAAGAGTTCGAAAACGTGTTAGAAAAATGTTAAGAAATGGGCCAAGAAAGCATTTGTGCATGACAAGTTATAATCTGAAGACGTACTTTGTAATTATTAAATTTCTTTTGTTATGTGTGTTGCATGTAAACTGGTGCAAAAACAGTGTGAGAACTTTTGAGGTTGAAATGCATAAAACGGAGCGGTAATTTCGTAAGACCTACTGTTACAAAAAGTGGACAGAAGCTAATTGCAGTCCTGAAGCTACACTTTCTTCCTATTTCCAACCCCTATGATGACGACCGCATAAATTTTTTTGAAACAAGTTTGCTGTGTAAAAGGTAGATTATAATGTTATTCGTTATGTTCTTGTTCTGATTCAGATTCAGATAAAAAGGTTGCAGCTCATCCACAACTCAGTAAATGAGGAGACAGCTGCAACTTCAAATGAAAATGTTGAGCTGGTAAGGACGGTAATGCCTCAAAGTAATGTAATAACTTTAGTGTGACAGTATGATACCGCGTACTTTGTACGGAGAATAACCTCTAATTAATGGTAGATACGCGACACGCCAGCTAGCATTCTGTTATAGTGTCAGAATCTCGTCTTGAAAACAAAAGAACAGAAAATGTTCTTGACAAGAAATACCAGTTTTACAAGAGAAGATTAGAATGTCTCGAATGTGAACAAGTACACTGCATGCTTGCAGAACATAAGATAAGAATGGAAATTGTCAAAATAGATATAGAAATTAAAGAATTTGAACTTAAAGAAATGAAAAGACAAAAAGACTTCTAATCTGACATATTGTAAATTCTTCCAGTCTTGTTACTTTTTGTATAAATATGTTGTTAATAAATTTCGCACTCATAGCATTGTGACTGCTGTTACCTTTGTTTCCTGTTAGTACGTAGCCTACTGGTATTTCTTCATGGGTAGATTTTCACTCCAAAATTATAATCAATGATTTGTGTACGTTTTAATACGCTGTGATTACTGTTCCGAGACGAATTTGATGTGTAAAAGGTAGTTTATGGTATAATTCGTTAAGTTCTTGTTCTGATATAGAATTCAATGACCAGGAGACAGAGAAGTAACTAGAACTAAAAGGCTAGGAGCAAATTGCGACGCGACGCGACTGGGACGCGACTGGGACGCGACACGCGCCACGCGCCTGCGCCGGTTCGTTCGGCGCTTTGGTTGTTTCTCGCGCCACGCGTCGCGCGTGCCTCGCTAGCATCGTGGGGAATTTGTGGCGGGGAGCGGAAAAGTAGCCCGGCCATGTGCACATCGGAACGGCGCATATGAGCAATGGTAGTATTGCCCAGCGCGCATTTTTGCAACTTCACAGGTTCAAATGCGACCGCGCAAATTGCGACGCGCCGCGACTGGGACGCGACACGCGCCTGCGCCAGATCGCGCGGGTCGCGCGGCGTAGTGGTTGTGGCACAGTTTCTCGCGCCGCCCGGCACGCGGGAGGGACGAGGCGGAGAGCGGGATGGCAGTCTTGAAGTATGTTTACTACGGCACGGTGCATGTGGGCAGTAGAAGTATTGCCCATCCGAAAAATACGGCCTTACTTTATACTGAATTTTATTGTCACTGACAAGGGAACCTCCCCATCGCACCCCCCTCAGATTTAGTTATACGTTGGCACAGTGGACAGATCTTGAAAAACTGGACACAGATCAATCGAGAAAACAGGAAGAAGTTGTGTGGGACTATGAAAAAAATAAGCAAAATATACAAACTGAGTAGTCCATGTGCAAGATAGGCAACATCAAGGCTATAGCGAGCACAGGAGCGCTGTGTTCCCGTGGTAAGCGTGAGCAGCTGCGGGATGAGAGGTCCTTGGTTCAAATCTTCCCTCGAGTGAAAATTTTACTTTTTTTATTTTCGCAAAGCTATGATCTGTCCGTTCGTTCATTGACGTCTCTGTTCACTGTAATAAGTTTAGTGTCTGTGTTTTCCGACCGCATCGCAAAACCGTGCGATTAGTAGACGAAAGGACGTGCCTCTCTAATGGTAACCGAATACATTTGATCGCAAGGTCATAGGTCAACCGATTCCTCCACAGGAAAACACGGCTGATGTATTCTATTCGACACTGGTGACGGCATGTGCGTCACATGACATGAATATGTTGTCGACCCACCTAACTTGTACACTTGGCGAATGGGCAAAAAGATTCTTCTACCTTGCCCGATTTAGGTTTTCTTGTGGATGTAATAACCACTCCCAAAAAAAAGTGATCGCATCGGACGGACAGATAATAATTGTCTGAAAATAAAAAAATAAATTTTTCACTTGAGGGAAGACTTGAACGAAGGACCTCTCGTACGGCAGCTGCTCACGCTAACCACGGGACCACGGCGCTTCTGAGCTAACATTAGCCTTGATGGTGCCTGTCCTGTGCATGGACTACTCAGTTTGTATATTTTGCTTTTTTTTCATAGTTCCACACAACTTCTTCCTCACTCCATCTGTTTTCGTTAGTATATGATAGTTTTCAGTTACATGTATCTGTATAGTTCTTTTGTTTTGTTTATTCTTTCTCAAGAACAATGCACAGTTCATAAACACTTGAGCCATTAGCGACTGGAATTATATCATCTGCCTTCACAATGTTTTCAGATCGTAAGAAGGGACTGACAATTCATTGTGGAGGTAGTGAATAAGGAAGTAAGGAATATCATAAAATCACTTGATTTAGCAGCAAGGCAGGAATTCTGTCTAGGGGTGCGTGACGCGCCGGCAGTGGCCTGTGGCGGGAATGATTCACGTTTCCCGTTAACAGCAGGAGCTGTCCGAATGGAGAGGCCTGTTGGTGCGTAGGAATGTAGCTGACTCAACCGTGTCGTCCTCTAGACGGCCGAATAGCGAACTAATACTTAATATGTGTTGGGCAGCTTTCCTGATCGCATGGAAATTTGAGAAGATTCAATATGAACGTGTTTGCGTTGCATCATTACTCCCTCCCATTTAAATTGTCTGGTTGACTGCTTCTGCACATTTCGCACCTTTATTTAGTTGAGGGAACATCGATTGTGGTGTCTGCATCAAGCAGGTGAAAGACAGGTGGAAGAGTCGCTTGCTAGTTCTCTAGACATGAGGAACAACTTAGTTGACTTTTTAAATTATAGGGATGATTTGGAATCTGTTACATCACTGACATCAGTATTCGAGAGTGTAAATATCAGTTTCCTCTATTTTTCTTCGAGTTTTCACGTAAAGGTCTTCGCAGATGGGATAAGTTTCTAGTTACTCAGTGGCTTATAGCACGCTCCATCTCATTAAAGTTTCAGGTTTCTACAGAAGTAATTTCCAGTCTGTATCTTCAGAATTATGTTGCACAAGCGATACTGCTGTGAAAGCGATATTGCTATGTGCTTGATATCGAGAAGTATCGCGAAAATGGTATGACATTCTACATCTACATCCATACTCCGCAAACCACCTGACGGTGTGTGGCGGAGGGTACTTTGAGTACCTCTACCGGTTCTCCCTTCTATTCCAGTCTCGTATTGTTCGTGGAAAGAAAGATTGTCGGTATGTCTCTGAGTGGGCTCTAATCTCTCTGATTTTATCCTCATGGTCTCTTCGCGAGATATACGTAGGAGGGAGCAATATACTGCTTGACTCCTCGGTGAAGGAATGTTCTTGAAACTTCAACAAAAGCCCGTACCGAGCTACTGATCGTCTCTCTTGCAAAGTCTTCCACTGGAGTTTATCTATCATCTCCGTAACGCTTTCGCGATTACTAAATGATCCCGTAACGAAGCGCGCTGCTCTCCGTTGGATCTTCTCTATCTCTTCTATGAACGCTATCTGTTACGGATCCCACACTGGTGAGCAATATTCAAGCAGTGGGCCAACAAGTGTACTGTAACCTACTTCCTTTGTTTTCGGATTGCATTTCCTTAGGATTCTTCCAATGAATCTCAGTCTGGCACCTGCTTTACTGACGACCAACTTTATATGGCCATTCCATTTTAAATCACTCCTAATGCCTACTCGCAGATAATTTATCGAATTAACTGCTTCCAGTTGCTGACCTGCTATATTGCAGCTAAATGATGTGGGATCTTTCTTTCTATGTATTCGCAGCACATTACACTTGTCTACATTGAGATTCAATTGCCATTCCCTGCACCATGCGTCAATTTGTTGCAGATCCTCCTGCATTTCAGTAAAATTTTCCATTGTTACAACCTCTCGATATACTACAGCATCATCCGCAAAAAGCCTCAGTGAACTTCCGATGTTATCCACAAGCCCATTTATGTATATTGTGAATAGCAACGGTCCTACGACACTCCCCTGCGGCACACCTGAAATCAATCACTCTTACTTCGGAAGACTTCTCTCCATTGGGAATGACATGCTGCGTTCTGTTATCTAGGAACTCTTCAATCCAATCACACAATTGGTCTGATAGTCCATATGCTCTTACCTTGTTCATTAAACGAGTGTGGGGAACTGTATCGAACGCCTTGCGGAAGTCAAGAAACACGGCATCTACCTGGGAACGCGTGTCTATGGCCTTCTGAGTCTCGTGGACGAATAGCGCGAGCTGGGTTTCACATGATCGTCTTTTTCGAAACCCTGCTGATTCCTAAAGAGTAGATTTCTGGTGTCCAGAAAAGTCATTATACTCGAACATAATACGTGTTCAAAAATTCTAAAACTGATCGACGTTAGAGATATAGGTCTGTAGTTCTGCACATCTGTTCGACGTCCCTTCTTGAAAACGGGGATGACCTGTGCCCTTTTCCAATCCTTTGGAACCCTACGCTCTTCTAGAGACCTTCATTACACCGCTGCAAGAAGGGGGCAAGTTCCTTCGCAAACTCTGTGTAAAATCGAACTGGTATCCCATCAGGTCCAGTGGCCTTTCCTGTTTTGAGCAATTTTAATTGTTTTTCTGTCCCTCTGTCATCTATTTGGATATCTACCATTCTGTCATCTGTGCGAGATCTAGGGAAGGAACTGTTGCGGATTGGCAAGAGAGCCAACCCGATCTTGAGAGGAAGCCGAAAGGCACGCGTTTTGACTCACGCAGGCTGGCGTGTGGTCTGGAACAGGACAAGGAAATTAGACTAGCAAAAAAGGACGTAGCTGTGGAATACTTAACTTTAATCCATAAATGGTGAACATCGCTCTTGACGGTACATGTTTTACAGCATCAATAGTAACTGGTAATGGCGCCTTCTAGGTCGTAGCAAATGACGTAGCTGAAGGCTATGCTAACTATCGTCTTGGCAAATGAGAGCTTATTTTGTCAGTGAACCATCGCTAGCAAAGTCGGCTGTACAACTGGGGCGTGTGCTAGGAAGTCTCTCTAGATCTGCCATGTGGCGGCGCTCGGTCTGCAATCACTGATAGTGGCGACACGCGGGTCCGACGTATACTAACGGACCGGGGCCGATTTAAAGGCTACCACCTAGCAAGTGTGGTGTCTGGCGGTGACACCACAGGAACTACAGTGCAGTCTTCCTCTGTGAAGCAGGTTTGGAAAACGACATTTAGTATTTCGGCCTGTCTGTCACCCTCTGTTTCAGTACCATTTTGGTCACAGAGTGTCTGGACATTTTGTTTTGATCCACCTACCGCTTTGACATAAGACCAAAATTTCTTAGGCTTTTCTGCCAAGTCGGTACATAGAACTTTACTTTCGAATTCATTGAACGCCTCTCGCATAGCCCTCCTCACACTACATTTCGCTTCGCGTAATTTTTGTTTGTCTGCAAGGCTTTGGCTGTGTTTATGTTTGCTGTGAAGTTCCCTATGCTTCCGTAGCAGTTTTCTAACTCGGTTGTTGAACCACGGTGGCTCTTTTCCATCTCTTACGATCTTGCTTGGCACATACTCATCTAATGCATATTGTACGATAGTTTTGAACTTTGTCCACTGATCCTCAACACTATCTGTGCTTGAGACAAAATTTTTGTGTTGACCCGTCAAGTACTCTGAAATCTGCTTTTTGTCACTCTTGCTAAACAGAAAAATCTTCCTACCTTTTTTAATATTTCTATTTACAGCTGAAATCATCGATGCAGTAACCGCTTTGTGATCGCTGATTCCCTGTTCTGCGTTAACTGTTTCAAATAGTTCGGGTCTGTTTGTCACCAGAAGGTCTAATATGTTATCGCCACGAGTCGGTTCTCTGTTTAACTGCTCAAGGTAGTTTTTAGATAATACACTTAAAAAAAATTCACTGGATATTTTGTCCTTGCCACGCGTTACAAACGTTTGAGTCCCCCAGTCTATATCCGGCAAATTAAAATCTCCACTCAGAACTATAACATGGTGGGGAAATCTACTCGAAATATTTTCCAAATTTTCCTTCAGGTGCTCAGCTACAACAGCTGCTGAGCCAGTGGGCCTATAGAGACATCCAATTACCATGTTTGAGCCTGCTTTAACCGTGACTTTCACCCAAATTATTTCACATTCTGGCAAACCATGAGAAATTAGATATGTTCTTGTAATCCCAGAGTCTGGAGATGGATGTAGCAAAGCAAGCAAGCACGCCCGGACCAGAAACAGTACCGCGTTTGTGCCGAGGGGAAACGAGCCCGTCTTCGCACAACAGTTCTGAGAGTTACTTCGGTCCACTGAAGGCGCTGTGGTCACGGGTCGGGAGTGGATGACCACCTGACCTCGAGGGAATTATCTAGTGCAACGAGGAGTATACCTACGGTGCATGTGCTTATGCTGTCTGTCCTTGCGGTTGTTGTTGTTGTGGTCTTCAGTCCTGAGACTGGTTTGATGCAGCTCTCCATGCTACTCTATCCTGTGCAAGCTTCTTCATCTCCCAGTACCTACTGCAACCTACATCCTTCTGAATCTGCTTAGTGTATTCATCTCTTGGTCTCCCTCTACGATTTTTACCCTCCACGCTGCCCTCCAATACTAAATTGGTGATCCCTTGATGCCTCAGAACATGTCCTACCAACCGATCCCTTCTTCTGGTCAAGTTGTGCCACAAACTTCTCTTCTCCTCAATCCTATTTAATACTTCCTCATTAGTTATGTGATCGACCCATCCTTGCGGTATATGTGGGGAACGTGCGCACATGTCGCGCGGGTGCAACGCAAATTGAAAAGCGTACACGTATTTGCACACCCCGATTGACCACGCTCTGCGCTGAGAGAAACGAAGCGCGCACACTGTTAACTTTCTCAAACGATTTTACAGAAACTATTCAGTAAAACTATTTCCTTTTTACCTTGCTTGTAGCTTTATATGTCAGCTTCGTGGCGAAGTGCCCAGCATCTCGCTAATCGTCATACTTATTGTGGTATACACATTTTAGTAAGACGCAACGCAAAATTCGAAAAGTTTGCAATGAAAAATAGGGGGCCCTATGATTTTGCTTTTGCTGCTTTGCTTCGTACGAAATTGAGCTAACACGTTGAATTTTTGTTTAGACTTGGGAGGAGGGCTCTATCTGCCTCCGATCTCGAGAAAATGGATCCTACGTAGCGCGATCACTTCCCCTCTCAAAAAAATGGTTCAACTGGCTCTGAGCACTATGGGTCTCAACATCTGAGGTCATCAGTCCCCTAGAACTTAGAACTACTTAAACCTAACTAACCTAAGGACATCACACACATCCATGCCCGAGGCAGGATTCGACAGTAGCGGTCTCACGGTTCCAGACTGAAGTGCCTAGAACCGCTCGGTCACGCCGGCCGGCACTTCCCCTCTCACGCCTGCGAGAATTAAGTACTCGCAACATCTCTCATGTCTCCTAAACCGCTCGAGACATGGAAACGAAAGTTTGGCGAATGGTAGCACACAAGGAGGAGAGTATTTTGCCAATTCGTAAACACGTGGAACTTTCTTATTTATGGCGGTGTATCAGCACTTATACTTCCCTTTTTATTTTTTTCACTCCAGTGACTAATTTTTTAAGAGTTATCGACAGCTAGCGAAACAAGAGTTTCCTAGTAAGAAAATAATAATGAAATTTCTTCTCTTGTGTTACTGCAAACCGACACCATGAGGTTTATCGTAAACTCTTGAGCTCTGTGATTGCCAATTACTTGTTTAATGAGGCACTCTGTTCCAGAATTCTGTCGCAGTAGCTAAGATGAGTACGTGCAAATTATAATGTGTTTTGGCAAAGGAAGTACAATTAAACCTGTCACCAAGAGAAATGTGGCCGTTACTCGTAAATGGTGATGCTTCTTCGAATGGAGAAAAGGCTAACAATTCACACAAAAATAAATTGCCAGTTCTGTTGGAATTTTGGTTGAATCCCCTTAACCCATCGTATTTTTAACACTGAGCGACTGAAATGGAAACTTACCAAAGGATTTTATTCCTTCTCTTGACCTGAGCAGTATTAAAATAATGAGGAGCGTTCCTTCAGGTGGAATGATAGGCACATGCCAGATACTGGTTACTCACCTACTGCTTGCTAAACTGATAATGTGTAATCGCGAATAAAAATAGTTGTTATTGAGAAAAATAAACAATTGATCCGTCGCACAACACAGTGGTCAGTGTATTGTCAGTAGCGGAGGATAATGCGCGCGACAGGAGTGCACAAGCTAGCCATGTGTGCCTTGTGAGCTGGAGTTCGAAAAACATTTTTAGGAGAGTAGATCTGCCTTTGTCAGCGGTACATTTCAACAAATTAGATGTATCTTAGTCATGACACTCTTTTAGGATATTTCTACTTTCGTAATAATACCGACCTTTTTTTTCATTGTGTAGCCTGTTGCATAATTAGTTTAAAAATGCTGATAATGTGCATGCAACAATTGAATTGCTTTTTCTCATCGCAGAAGCCAATTAAACCATTGTTATTTGTGACTGCTTTCCGATTGTTTCTAGCTTGCAGTGGAAATGTGGTGTCTATATGTCATAGCATAATGTCTCTTATTACATCCATATCCAAGTAACGATAGTAAAACCTATGTACTTCATATCTTGGACGCTTTTTACGAGAAGCAAATAGGAGTCATATCTGTGGAAATTACACCTTTTCGAATTTTTGCAACAGATAGTAGAGATATCTCAGCATAACAGGCAACAAGGAGGAAACCTTGTTTTACTTTCCTGCCTTGCTTCTCAATCACGTGATTTTATAATGTCATATAGAAGAAGGTGTAATTAGATGAATGACGAACTCTAACTTCACTTAACGAAGGTTTATTCAGCACTTTCACATACAAGAGCGCAGAGCGAACTGCCTCCTGCCAGAATACATACGGTATATATACAGCTACGGAACATTCCAGTACCATGATTCTTGACATTTGTAGATACTTCTAGAATGTACTCGAACCGAATATAGATATTAAAATTTTACAGTTCACGTGAACTCACGACCCTCCAAGTAACAGGCTAATATCAGAACCACTACACCACAGTGACTGCACAACTCAGCTTCTTCAGCGATATTGGCCCCTCCTTAAGAGAACAGCGTCTCGGTGTTAGTCCTCCTAATCCGGGAACGAGTCGTCGATCATACATATTCCGACTCCCAATGACTGATGTTGGCCCTGGCGGTGATCTTCTTAGAACTTCCTTTGCCACTACGCTCTGCGTCACCTTTCCGCTTGTTGCCTGTCGCTGGAGCTTCGAATTTACCCTGGGTTGCAGGATCCTTGTAGGACTTCATTCGAATAATGTGAACCGGATCTCTGATCTTTCGTCTTCTTGTGTCAGGGTCGAAATCTTCACTTCATAAGTAACATCAGGCAACTGTTTTACAACCTTTTAAGGTCCAAAGTAGCGCCTGAGGAGCTTCTCAGAGACACCAACCCTCCGAACAGGAGCGAAGATCCAGACGAGGTCACCTGGCTAAATAGAGATGGGGCCCCTCCACGCCCGCACCAACGTGGTGACCAAACCAAAAGTTCTGCTGTCACCTCCGTAAACATGTTGGTTGTCTAGTAAGTGGATCACAGGATGCTGGGCTGTGATGTTGTCCGTGCGTCTGGGTAAGGCTACGCATTAACACGGTCCATCAGGTGATAGATAGTGGACGAAACGCGAGTGAGGGTAGCGATTTGAAGAGCAGAGGGAAAAAAGTGCCATGGCTCGTGCCGTGGGAAAAAAACCTCTGCGACAGTGGGATGGGTAGTAAGAGCAGTAGTGGCTTACTAGCTGCGATAGCTCATGCAAGGTTGGATTTGTTAGTATAGGTATCATGCATCATTACCATGACAAGCGATGGCGATGTGTCCCAGTTGCTGCTGCTGCTGCTGCTGCATTCCTGGAACAATCAAGATCGTTATACAGTAGTGGGAGATCGCCCATAGATCATCTCACTGTGTGGGGGATGTGTGGAGCTTGTTTGCATGCAGTGTACGGTACGGCTTCCCTGTGTGGTGTCAGTTATTCGACTGTGTATTCCAGCTGGATATCCAGTAATGGCGTCTGATTAACAGGGGTTCGCCTGTGCCGTTATGTTTGCGTATGCTTGGCCATAGATGTTATGTCCTTACAAGTATGTCTTTTGGTCTTCTATGTTTCCATCTATGGTTGTGGTCGTAGTTCCCCAGATTCAGAATAAACGGGTATCCCCAGACAGGAGCTGCGTCATCAGGGGTCGAATAAGTGTCATGTACATGGACCTCGACACCCTTCTGTTCAGTGTGCTACGCCTGTTGAGCATAGGATAGAGCTGTTTGAGCCTCGCGCTAGCTCGGTTGGTCATGTGTTGTATGTGGTCCCCCGAGAGTAATTTCCGGCCCAGCCAGACACCAAGGTATTTGACTTTCTCGCGGAAACGTATTGGACGTGCATGTAGAGTTATTGGTCTGCAGTAGCGGTGTTTGTGCAGTTGCTTCGGACATCTAGTGAACAGAACGGCTTCGCACTTGTCGATGTTTACTCTAACACGCCATTTCTCCAACCAAGGCTCGGCCACTCTGAGTGCAGTCTGTAGGCGTGACGTAATGTTTGATGGTTTCCAATCTTGTGCAAGGATGGCTGTGCCATCCGCATAGATTGCCATCATTGTGTTGTGTGTGGTTGGGAGATCGTTTATGTAGAGGTTAAACAGCAGGGACCCTAGGATGCTTCCCTGGGGTACTCCCGCGTGTATACCTTGTCGTGTTGATTGTTTTCCCTGCACGTCAGTGTTGAAACTCCTGTCTGTGAGGTATGAGTGTATTAGACGCAGCAGCCCGTCGGGGAATCCCGCGTCGCTGAGTTTGCGGATGAGGCCGTTGTGCCATAGACGGTCGAAAGCCTTTTCGATGTCCAGGAACACTGCCCCTGTAGCTTTGGTTATGTTGAAGCCATGTGTTATATGTTCAACGACCCGTAGGAGTTGTTGTGTTGTGGAGTGGTGATTCCTGAAGCCGAATTGCTCCGGTCTCAGGATGTCATTTGTTATGCAGTGCCTAGTGATGCGTTTGAGAATCACCTTCTCAACAATCTTACTGAGCGAGCTCAGAAGGCTGATGGGTCGGTAATTTTGTGGGAGGCTATGGTCTTTCCCCGGCTTCCTGAACATCAGGACCTTGGCCGTCTTCCAAAAGGCGGGGAAGTGTTGGTGTTTTAGTATGGCATTCGTTATGTGCGTTAGGTACTCAGTTGCTTTATCCGTGAACTCTTGGAGGACACGGTTTTGAATGCCATCATGACCAGGGGCTTTCCTAGCAGCGGAATGCAGACTTCGGCTGTGCTAGCATGTCGAATGTCGTCGCGCGATGGTTGGGCTTGAATGCGTGTAACCTCTTGGTCAGTAGCAAGTGTGAACACTGGATCTGATGGTACCAGGTTCGGTGTGAATGACGCTGCGAGTGTTCGAGCCATTAGTTCTGCTTTCTCTTCCGCTGAGTATGCAGGTCCGTCAGGCCCTTGAAGCGTTGGGGTGTATATTTTCTCCCTGGTGAAGTGTCGGGCTAGCTGCCACACGCCAGGTCGTGCGGTGTCCAGCCCTTCGAGTTTTTGATTCCACTGTTGTGTTCTATGTGTTTGTATTTTATCATGTATGATGCCCTGTAGTCTGTTAATGTGCCGTTTGATGTACGGACGCCTGGTGCGCTGCCATTGTCTCCTGAGGCGATTCTTCATTGAGATTAGGCCCAGGATTTCGTGGGGTAGGGCCGCACTGCGTTGTTGTGAGGTGCGATCAGGTATGGTGCCTGCCATTGTGTCCCGGACGGCGTTAGTGAGGGTTTCTATTGCCTCGTCAATTTGTCCTGTTTCGTTAATTTCGTGTATAGGTGGGATGTGGCTATCAAGCGTTTGCTTGAACAATGTCCAATTCGCACGCCCGTAGTCCAACATCTTGCGTTGTTCCGTGTGCTGCAGTGTTTCCTCAATGTATAATATTACAGGTTGGTGGTTTGAGGGCAGATCGTTTTCAACGGCAACGTTGAGTGTCGCTGTAATGCCCTTGATGAGGGCCATGTCTATCACGTCTGGCCTGTGTCCCCTCTGATAGGGAATGTGCGTCGGTTCAGTCGGCGCTAGTATAATGTAGTTTCTGCCTAGCGAATGTTCGTACAGTTTTCTGCCGTTGGGATTTCGTATGCGTGAATTCCATTCTGGGTGTTTTGCGTTCAGATCTCCAGCGACTATTACTCGCGGGGAAATGTTGAGTAATGTGCTGATATCGCGTGTTGAGATGCCTACAGGGCTGTTGTATACCGATATCAGTGTGGTGTAGGCTCCGTTGAACTTGATTCTGACGGCCGTAGCCTCGATTTTTTCCAGTTCAGGGAGCTCTATGTTTGTGTGCTCAATGTCTTTGTGTATGACGATTGCAGTTCCACCTGCCACGGCGTCGCCCGGTCGGTCGGTACGGTAGACACAATAGCCAGGAAAGTTTATTGTTTGCGTGGTTTAAGTTTAGTCTCGCTCAGTAGCGCGACAAGGATTCCCTTGCGCTCCATGAACGCGGCAAATTCTGCCTTTTTGTTGTGGATCGAGTCTGCATTCCAGAACAGGATCTGTGATAGTGTATGCGGGTCTGCGTTATGGGCCGGGTGTGGTATATTGTTCATGTAAGAGTGTGAAAGAGTGTTGTGATGGCAGTGTGTATGACAGCCCAATATTGCCCAGGTTCGGCGCTCATGAGCTGGGTGATGAGTGTAGTGACGGCCGTCAGCACCTCGGTAAGGATTTGAGCGGTCGTGTGTCGGGGAATAGTGTTTCCAGTATTCCCCCAGGTGGTGTGTTGGTGTTGGATGTGGCAGCCTGAGGTGCTGTTGTGGAGTTAGCGGCCGCTTGTGCGGGTTTTGGTGTGTTGTTAGGAGCGGCATTTGTGCTTTGTGACAGAGGCTGTGGCGCCTGTGTTACTTCTGTGGTGAGGAGGATGGTAGTGTGAGTTACAGTCTCGGTGTCTTGTTGACTGTTTTCCTGTGTGTTGCTGTTCTGTTGTTGCTGTGTGGCCTGTTGTGGTGATTTCGTGTTCCCCGCCCTGTGTTTGCGTGTACGTCTATTCCTCCTCTGGGCTTGGGGTTCGGGGGGGTTCTTGTGTGTGGGGGGGGGTGTTTTCCTGTATATGGTGCGTTTCTTCGCAGCACGTGATTTCCGGGAGTGGGGTCGTGTTGTTTGGGGGCATAGGTGTTGGTACCGATGCTTGTTGGGTTTTAGGTGTTGCCTGTGGCTGTTGTGTGGCTGTTGCAGCGGTTGTTTCAGGTGTGTGTGTAGGGCGCTGAGGTTCCGCAGCCTGTGCCGTTCCGCCAGGGCGTGCAACCGTGGCAAACGTTACGCCGTTCCTTACTGGGTTCGGCGCTGGCCTTGGACGTGGTATGTCGTACAGTACCCTACTTTTGTCTTGTTTTCGCTTCAGCGCCTGTTTGTATGAGTTGCACTGTCTGAAGTTTGCCGCATGGGGCCCACCGCAGTTGGCACAGCGTCGCTGGTTTGGTTGTGTTTGTGTGCAAGTGTTGGATCTGTGGTTGCCAGCGCATCCGCGGCAGCGAGTTGCCAGGCCGCAGCGGAGGGCCGAGTGGCCGAACCGCTGGCAGTTGTTGCATTGTTGGGGGACGTTGGGTGGTTCGTAAAGTTCTACACGTACGTCCATCCGCAGAAAGCTCTTTATCTGCAGGATGGCGCGGGAATCAGCCGAGTCGGCTAACTCAACCATGTAGTGTGGTAGCGGTGCGTGTGTACGGAACCCTGTCATCCGGGAGGCACTTTTACAGTCGAATCCCAGATAACAAAGGGCCGCATGTACTGTCTCGTTGGGGGTACTGGGATCCACTCCCTTGATCACGTACTGCTGGGTTCTCTCGTCCAGCGTTCTGTACGTGTAATGTTCGATCTTCCGATCTTTGAGGAAGGTCAGAAGATCTTTATATTCGTAGTCTGTGGCAACGTACAGTGAGGTCCTATCCCCCGAGTACTTTGCATGTAATGTGCTGTTTATGTGCCTTGCCGCGAATGTAGTGTTAAGGGCACTAAGGTTCCCATAGTTTTGTATAACGACTGGGGGGAAACCAGTCTTGTGTTGCGTGGGCACTGCTGTGGCTTTGTGTGCTTTGTCGTTGTTCGCCACAACTGCAGGCTGGTAGACAACAGGGCAGTGGCTCGCGGCATACCTTCGGCAATCGTTTTCTTGCGCCTGCAGCGTGCGGAGTCGAGCTAACTGCCAAGCTTTCTCAGCTCTGGTTAACACCTGGCCAATGTAGTCATCGTCCACGTCATCAGGATGTAACAGAAACACAGTGTCCATCGTCGTAGTCGCCTCACGCCCATGCAACAGGAAAAATGGCGTAAATCCTGTGGTGTCTTCTTTGTCAGTGTTGTAGGCAAACGTCAGGAATGGTAGCCCCTCATCCTATTTGCTCTGCTCAGCATTGACGAATATTGATAGCTTGTCGGGCAAGGTCTTTTTTAGGCGTTCAGTAAGACCGTTAGTTTGTGGATGGTAGACAGTCGTCATGTGATGAGTAATGTTGCATCGACGGTTTATCTCTGTCACAAGATTCGATTGAAAAACTTTCCCTCGATCCGTGTTTTAATACAATGTCTTCCACTATGACATTTGGCTACCTCGAACGCTTCGGCTGTTTTCACAGCTTTTGTAATCGCATAGCGCGTCAGATAATCAGTGCAAACAATAATCCATCTATTGCCACTAGCAGACGTTGGAAATCGTCGTAGCCGGCCGCTGTGGTCGAGTGGTTCTAGGCGTTTCAGTCCAGAATCACACGGCTGCTATGGTCGCAGGTTCGATTCCTGCCTCGGGCATGGATGTGTGTTATGTCCTTAGGTTAGTTAGGTTTAAGTAGTTCTAAGTCTAGGGGACTGATGACCTCAGATGTTAAGTCCCATAGTGCTTAGAGCCATTTGAACCATTTGTAACTGAAAACTGTTATGTGCTAATGAAAATGATGGAGCGCTTAGATGGCGAAAAACGAAACAATTCTCAGTCATAATAAAATTCAGTTTACCACAAGGCTGTATTTTTCGGACGGGCGATACTTCCACTGCCCATACGCGCCAAGCCGAAGTAAGCTTATTGGCAGGACTGCGTTCCCGCTCCCCGCCTGACCCCTCCGCAGTGCTCGCGTGGCGCGAGAAACTGCTACAACCACAACGCCGCGCGACACGGCGCAGGCGCGTGTCGCATTCCAGTCGCGTCGGGTCGCAATTTGCGCGGTCCCATGTGAACCTGTGGTCACAAAAACGACAGGCGTCTAAAGCTAGCGAAATGAGGGATGCTCAACTACCTGACCTACCGATAGATGGCTCTACCGTCAAACTACCGCTAGCTTTAGACGCCTGTGTCTGTATGCGCCACAGAAATAAGTGCCCATTTAAGACAACAGAAACAGTACGTATCAATATACCTTAATTTAGCTGCTAACGACTCTTCACTGGCAGTATCCGTTAAAACCACAGTTAACCTATCTTCTCTGGTGACGTAGTGCCGATCCTTTGCTAGAATCTATTCCGAGTGATTTTGTTATATTTTTAGTTCCCTTACCCGTCAAAGTATTTCTTCTCCAATAGTTATCACACACCATTTTTGTGTATGTGACGGTCTTGATCCATATTGTAATACTTCATTTATAATTACAATGCCCAAATATCCTTAATGACATCGTAGCGTAATGACTACAGTTTTTGGCTAGTAATGTCAAGGTCCTGCGTTCAGTACCCAGTTAGTACTCATTGAAGCTTTTTATCTGGTGGAAAGATCTGGAAGGAGGTTCCTTCTGCCTTGGGAAACCAACAGAAAAGCTACTTAAATATAAAAGGAGCAAAACTGACGCGCAAATTGCTAACGTAACGGTTTACGTCGAAAGGCTTGCTTCAGGATAGGTGACACATTTGTTAACAGCAGAAGCATCAGCCTTTATTTTTTTCGGGTTAGTGAGCGAGATGCTCTAAGCATTACAACTACAGATCTTATTCTTTCCAAGATTCCAGACCAGTTCTTTAGAATTTAGGTCGAAACTGTGTGGCGGAACTAGGAAGGGAACCTTTCCTTGCAAGATTTTTTCACTATAGTTGGGGTCAAGCCTGTTCTGCGCATCTACGTCACGCATTCTCCGACAACCAATATGCGTTCAGTACTGTTCTCAAATCTCTGCTGTGAAAGTGGTTGCCATCGTGAGCATTAAACGCGACCATAGCGAGTTATTTGGTAAACTTTTATTCCATTTCTTGCGAGTTGTCACGGTAGATGGTAGAGATACGCAACAAATTCGCACAGGCAAGTGAGAATCATAATTTGCAGCAAACACGCTTTTTTCTAGCGCAGAGCACGTGTATGCGCTTACGGCAATCGTCGCTTGAAACCGGCAAACAGTGCAATCCCCATCCATATCTCGATCTGCGCGAACAGCCATCATTCATAGATCAGACTATAGAATAAGCAGGAGTTGGAATTTCTATGTCGCTCCGTATTACAGGCGTCGCAAAGGATCGTGGTAACGTGACCGTAGAGTCACGTATCGTTTGACCCTGTAGTTGAGCGTGACCCGAGACACCTGGACTCGCAAAGGATCATGGTAGCTTGACGCTAGAGCCATCTATCGGTAGGTCAGGTAGTTGAGCATCCCTCATTTCGCTAGCTTTAGACGGCTGTACAAAAACGCGCGTTGGCGCTGCGTCGCGCCACACGCGCTATACGCGTTTCAATTTGCGCATAGCCTAAAAGAAAGGAAAAGGAATCTGCATTTGAAACTGACACTTTGTACATTTACTCCAATTTTTTTAACTTCTTACATAAAAACGTTGTTATTGAATGCCGCCCTCGCTGAATTATGAGCCCTGCTGATTTCATGTTCTGTAGGTACTTGGTTCAAATGGTTCAAATGGCTCTGAGCACTATGGGACTTAACATCTGTGGTCATCAGTCCCCTAGAACTTAGAACTACTTAAACCTAACTAACCTAAGGACATCACACACATCCATGCCCGAGGCAGGATTCGAACCTGCGATCGTGGCAGTCGCGCGGTTCCAGACTGAGCGCCTAGAACCGCTAGACCTCCGCGGCCGGCTCTGTAGGTACTGGAAATTTTGCATACACTCTTCTCCGTGCAAAAACATTGTCATCAGTTTCAGGCTCCTCCTCTGATGCGTTGACAGCCGTATTGTGCAACACAAATGCAACTATTATAACTGCTGCACGACTTATTTTTACTCTGAGTCCTAAACTCAAACAGGAAATCGTCTTTTCACTACCTCAAACAGTCTCTCAACTGCTGATCTTGTTTTCTTGTGGGAACGACTATTGATTCGCTCAGTCGCTGTTTCTTCACGAAGTACCGGCGTCAACAAATGTCTGCTACACTGGTAGCCACTGTCTTCCAGAAGTATGCTTTCTGAAATTTCTCCTGTTTCCAACTGAGCATGTACACGTGAGTTGCCGAAAATATTGCGCCATGCGCAGATCTTAGCCATGTAGCTACGATATTTAAACATCGCAGCTTAGCGTCTGAGATCACTTGTACATTAAAAGAAAACCAGCTGCAACGATTTCTAAAAATTTCAAATGGTTCAAATGGCTCTGAGCACTATGGGACTTAACTTCTGAGGTCATCAGTCCCCTAGAACTTAGAACTACTTAAACCTAACTAACCTAAGGACATCACACACATCCATGCCCGAGGCAGGACTCGAAACTGCGACCGTAGCGGTCGCGCGGTTCCAGACTGTAGCGCCTAGAACCACTCGGCCACTTCGGCCGGCTTCTAAAAATTTCAGCATTGTCGCCACCAGGCGATTTGATAGGGATATGAGTGCAGTCAATAACGCCTAATACGCCAGGAAAATGCTTCTTTGATAAAAATCACGTTGGGTGTTCATAACGTTATTTTCATCCATTGGCATTTTAATAAATTCGTTCTTCAGTGAGGCAATGCAGGCCGATACCTTACGGACAACTCTGCAAACTATTGCTATGTCTACTTTAAAAGATCACCAAGCACTATTTGAAAGGTTCCCGTTGCGTAAAATCTTAAATATTAATAGCAACATGCACATTGCAGTCGGTGGTTGGTTTCTTTTGGTTGGTTTCGTCAGATCGTCTTTAAGCCTCAGTTCCAACTGCTCTACATAATTTTTTTTTCCAATCGAAACCTCAGCTTAAGTGACTTGTTATTTAACACTAAGAGTGGGTTCAGCCTTTCACGGAACGTGCGCGTAGCTCGCTGGATCTCGTCGTTATCGTCGTCCTCAGTGGAGTCATCTGAATGCTCAGATATCTGTGAAGTAACCGAAAGGAAACAATGCAATTCACATCGCGTAGGGTTGCTGCACACACAATATTGCCCAACAGTGGTCCAGAACTCTCGGAAAACGGCGAGTATTGTATGGTTTCTGCGGTATGGAATGGAATGGTGCGGTAATGTTGTTATAATGATCTTTACGACCAATTAAGTGGAGAAGTTAGTAAGAAAAGGAAAAAAAACAGTTCTGACGCTATATATAGGTTCGAACATGTGAGCACCTCAGCCACCAACTTATATCAACTAGTGCAACATGATTACCGTATTTCAAGGCACTTGCTTATGTTCTATTTATCAACGCACGTGGAATCGTCATAACAGTTTAAGGACGTGTTCGGTAATTAAAAATTTAATACGAATTGAAATTCTCATACCATAAAACGGTGTGAACAGGATGACTTTTCATGTTCACAGGTGTGTGTCTCCTCAACCAATTGGTGTAAAGCGATGAAACAAAAGCCATTTTATGTGTCTTCATCTGTAGTTTTGGATCCAATATATGGCTTTCTCTTTGTGACGAGTTTTAATAATTTATTAACTGCTTTGATCCTATTGTTCTGAAGGTCGGGCTGGATAGGATCAGCCATAGTATTTTCCCACATTATTGCATTAACACGCTTGTTTTGTGATTAGGATCACTGGCCTATTTTTTAAAAAAGTAAGAGATGATTGCAAAATAGAAAAAAAAGAAGTATACGTACGATTATAATTATTTTATTGAAAAAAAAAGAAATACATTTTATGTAGAAAACTTAAAATAATGCTACAATTTATTCTAAAAACATGGGATCCACTAAAAAGGCGTTTTGAGACCTGTGAATGTTAGTGACTTTTATCTTTCTCTCCACTTGTATTGGGGTCACCTTACATACATCGTCCACGCCTGGGAAAACAAAGACAGTGTTCTTTTTCCCAATCCTTTTTCGAAGGCACTTAACAGTCATTGCTGACTCAGTTAGACTGACAATTGTGCCTATGAACCTCCTGTGTCCATTTTTTGTGTCAAATCTAATAATGACAAAGTCACCAGGCTGAACTTCATAAGGCGAAAAGACTTCAGATCCACTGATTGCGCTTGTGCCCTCGCCTGGGTTCTCACGTTCATTGGTGGAGAGAGTTGGTGAGCTGTTATCTCCAGAGATATCGTCACTTTTGCCTGAGGCGTCGCTCTTTTCATCATTAGGGAAATCATGTACTAACACACTTTTCCAAGCCTGCACTGGAAACCCGGTTCGCCGTTGTCTCACAGGCCTTTCATCGCTCTCTCGAAATTCTTGGAACAATTCTATGAGGGCTCCATCAACATCCTGCACATTTGCGGGTCTTTCACCACCATCTTCAACACCAGGAACTCTGCTAATTACTCTGTCGGGACTGAACGGCAGAATCCCACTTTTCTCGAAACCAGCCTGTATGTTTCTTCCGCCATTTACTTCCCGAGCCCTCACAAGCTGGTTTAGTAATCGGGGTGACATATCCTTTGGAATGGTGGTCTCCTTACGACCAGAACCCAGCTTCCATTCTTGGAGAATGCTTCGCCAGCTGGTCTTCAGTGGAAGAAAAAACGCCACGTCAAGAGGTTGAATGAAATGCGTAGAGTTTTTGGGAAGAAAAATCATCCTTAGACCATTCTCTTCACAAGCCTTGACTGAAGCCACTGATAGATAAGTGGATGGGTTGTTGCCGATTAAAATTTTGAGGCCTTCTAGCTTTCTATAATAAGGCAAAACGATTGTGGTAGTCCAGTCATCAAAACACTGAGCATCAAACCACCCACTTTCACATCTATTAAATCTGGTGTCTCTGGGAGCACCATCCAGCCATGAAGCATACAAGTACTTTAAGCGATAAACATAATACAAAGGCAGCAGTTCTCCATTTGCTGCAGCAGCAAACATAATTGACACTGCTGCTTTGGAGGTATTCATGACTCTCTCAGGATATTTCGATCCTCTTTTCATAATCACTTTCGCATGACCCGGATCATCTGCTAAGTTGGTTTCATCGAAATTCACAATATCACTTGGTCGACAATCTTTAATTTCCTTCTCTAAATTATCAAAATATTCCCGCAGGACAGCTCTCGACACAGAAGCACGTGCTCTTTTTATGTTCTGGCACAGTCTTAGATTCAATTTTTCTTTGTGCTTCTTCAAAACGTTAACAGTGAATTCATGACCAGGTAAATTATTTTTGAATTTTCTAACAACTTTGCCTCTCCGGTCCAAGAATCCTTTGACAAACAATCGCAGAGTCAACCAGTCAAAGGGATAGCCCCACTCAGCACAAATAGCGAGCCTGTCCACAATCAATGCCTCTTCATCTGCGGAGAGTGCAGTTTGTCCCCCTTGGAGGCGCACATTCTTATTCCTGAAATGTCGGTGGGGAACTGTGTCTGGAATGCTGAAATTTCTGACAGATTGCCTAATGCTGCTCCCTCCTTAACAGCAGCAATGGCTTGGGCTAATTTTTTGCTTCTCTTTGTGTAGGATTTCCCACGAGGATCAGGAATGTAATTTCTGGGCATTTTAATGAGTCTGGAAATTAAATAGAATGAAACATTCAAAACACAAGCAGGTAGTATCCCATAACCAAATGTAAGCCCGATAATAGTGTTATTTTATACTGATCCTATTCACTCCATTTTTTTAAAAAAAAGTGCGTTCGTTCGAGCTAAATAAAATGAAATCAAGAAATATATTTAATACTCACCAAAAACAAAGGAGGACCTGAATTCGGAACACAGTTCTCGGTAGATGCACTGATTCTGATGATACACAACTCCCAACCACACACTACTGTTTTCGGAACATACATAAACATGGGAATCCCCGCCCACATGTTTACAGTGTTCTAGAAGCCAGGGTAGCCACTATTGAAACACAAAATGTTCGGGAATGTGTTCCTCAAGGGCAGTACTGCCGATTGACGCACTGGTTTCCCTATTTTATTGCGATCCTGTGTAGTTTCTATTGTTTTAAAGTTTTTCCGTCAGAATTGATCCTATTCACCCCTATGATCCTATTCACCCCATTTTACGATACGTCTGTTCACTGTAAATATTTCAAATTTTCCTTTCTTATTCTGCTGCTAGGTGCCTATAAAATGCCTTTGAACTAACACATAAATTGCGAGTTGTCTCCGAAGAGCTGTTATGAGATTAATCATTATGTACACGTGGTAAACAGTAATTCCCTTAACCTAACGTTCCAGATCGAGGAGTATTTCGAGCATCAGTGGGGTGGGAGTGGCATAGTCATATATTTGAATACCATTTTCTTAACAACCTTTTTTATTATTTCACTTGGTACCTGCAAAAAACAAAAGTGATGAATCGTAATGCTGTTATAAACGGATGATTAGAACTGGACCTGACTTTGAACCGCAAATTTTCGACAATCAGATATGATCTGACTTCACGGTGATATTATCTAGGATTAACGTTTATAAAACGCAGATTTACAGCTTAAGCTTGATCTGATGTCATTTTTTGTCTTAATTTACAGATCTACAGTTAAATGTTTTATACAATCGATCCTAAATTGTTTGCGAAATTTCGCAGTGTGTGTGTGTGTGTGTGTGTGTAACATGGTAGGCACAGTACTGTATCTTAACCTCAAAAAGACGACACAGTACAGTGCAAGCGAGGCACAAAAAACATACAAACAGCACACAAAATACTTAAGTAGATATTTTCACTTGACAATAACAATCAATTTTCGAAACACGCAGTACTAAGCACGAAAAAAATACATATCTAGCACAGTGTTTCATTATTTAATTCAGAAACATCTGAGCAATGCAAAGAGAACAGAGGTGTCAACTAGCACTACAGGCAGTCAGACAATGAATCACACAAAATATGTATTAGAGTAAACCCAAAGTGTTCTGACAGTCAAAACTGTCACAAAGCCACACATGCGCAATAGAGACAGTTTGAAAATGGTTACAATCGGTTGAGATAGATTTACTCGAACGAACCTAATGTGTTCTGGTTCACATGGCAGCTAGTTTAAATATGGATAAGTGGGTAATGTTCTGCAGTGTTTGTGGGAATATTTTCGTCCATAGCCATAATTTATGGAAACATATGTGCGTTTACCACAACAACAGCAATGCAGAGAAAAAAAAAAGTCACGTTTGTTACGGCTCTCAAGATACACATGAAAATATGACAGTAATGTATTAGTTTCTTTAAGAACATGCTTACCATACATCACGTTCCTTTGTTAAGGAGTCATGCTCCATGCACGAAGATTAATATGAGTAATGTATTAGTTGTTTTGTTTCATGAAAATGCTTATGGCATATCCTGTTCCTTTATTAAGGTTTTGTGTATAGAGTGTGAAGATTACATGTGTTCCAAATGGTAGGAATTAAGACCCTGTCTGGAAAATTTACATGTAAAAGAAATGGCGATTAAACTAGAGTTTGTCTTCGACAGAAAACGAAACTCATTTACAGCGTGTTTTTTTTTTATATTTGTATTGGTTTGTATCTTTGTGGTAGGATACTTCGTCATCGGACTATGCAGTGAATATATCTTTTACTTGTATCACATTCACAACCTCCTAAACAGATTCCCACCTGTCGACCTAACTTAATGTCATAGATCAGTCTGTCACCTCAGCCAATGTTCCATGGGGTGGTGGGGGGCCCACTATCACGCTCTATCTCCCCAGGGGTCTCACCACTCTTTGATGAGTACGTGCTTGGCTATCACGGGGACCCAGCTTTTGCAGCACCTCATCCCTTTCCATGCCGCATGTCTATCCTTCTGCTACCCTTTCTTCCACTCCCTTGGGGAACATGTTTGGGATATTTTTGGTAATTTTTTCCGACGTTTCGATAGCCCAGCATTGGAACAGTCAGTCATCTGCTTCTTCTTTCTTTCTTCATTCTCCACCTCATGTTCTTTGCCGCTTCGGCGTTTGAGGTTCCTGTTTGTTTTTTCTTCCCCCTGTGCGCTCCTGAAGGCCGGCTCACGCGTTAGACGCGTAACAAGTGGCTGGGTAAGGCGCAATTCGCAGCCCCAGGTCGACAGGTAGGGTTAGCACACATCTCCTGGTACAGGCCAGGCCCGGGGAGGGGTGACTGCCTGAGCCGTGACCTTCCAAAATTGCCAACTGGCCTCTCTGTCAGAAGTTCGGGAGGTGTGACCTGAGCTGTGAACAGTCACCTAAGGTGGATGAGCCCCCCTCCAAGGAGGCCTCTAGTTGAAAGGAGTGCACCAATGGCGATGGTGGCAATCATGGGGTTTTTTTTCGATATAAGCAAGTCGCCTTCAACTCAGTCTCTATCTTCTAAACTTAAATGAAATGAGGCTAAAGATTCAAACACTCTCCCAGTCGCACCTCAGTACCTCATGGTATCACATATTGAAGGAGGCCAATCCTTTGCTACAGTTAATCTGTTTATTATTCAGAAAGATATAGATGCAACTGCTGGCCCTTTGAGATCTAGCTCTTGTCTATATAATGGGGTTTTGTTTTTGGAAACCAATAGTTATTTTCAATCCCAGTGCCTGCTTACAGATTCTCTCCTCCACAGCTATCCTGTCAATGTTGAGGCCCATCAAATCCTGAATTGTTCACATGGTATTATTTACACTTGGCTGCCTGATGATCTGAACAAGGGAGAAATCCAAACTTACCCATCTGACCAGGGCATCCCTGCAGTGCATCAGACAATGAAAATGGTTGATGCCACCTTAGTTCCTATGCACACTCTTTTCTCACTTTTGATCAAGCAGTGCTTCCATCGAAGATCAAAGCAGGCTATGAAGTCATCACAGTCTGACCATATATTCCAAACCCAATGTGTTGCTACCAGTGTCAACGTTACAACCATACTGGAATGTCCTGTAAAAACAGTGCCAAATGTGTTACTTGTGGTAGGGATGCTCACAAAGGCTATCACCTGCCTCCTTCTCCCTGTTGTATCGATTGTAATCGAGACCATGCCACCTCATCCTGAGAATGTTCTACATGTCTTGATAAGTTGGCCATCCAGGAATCAGGGTGAAGGAGAAAGTATCTTACCCTGTTGCTCGCAAGTTGTTGGCTAGTTGAAAGCCTTGAATTTTACCACCTTGCGCTTACAGTACCGTCCTTGCTATGCCTCACTTCACGGAGAACATGACAGCTCAGACTTGCGACTTAGAATTCAACAGTGCAGTCATCAAATCGCCCAGTATCATGGTAGCATCCCTGTCTCCTTCTCTTCCAGCCGTGTATCAAGTCACCAAATCTTGTCCTTGATGGCGAAATCCCGTGCATCACAACCAGCAGGCTGGAAAGGACAAAATGAACACTGCCATGAAGACTCCTTACGTCCCTCCAATCAAAAATCATAACAGTCTTCATCTGCTAATCCGAAAGCCTCTAAAAATCAAACAAAGAGAAATGGTCTTCGCCTATGCTGACTCAGAGATCCTCTTCAACAGTGTTGCTGTGTGATACTCTCACCCGGCCGACCTCCATTTCACCAGTGCACACCGCCACCCATTTTTCTGTCCTGCAATCTGCAGGCTGACCCAGAGAGAATGCCGGTGACTCTGTAGATCTCATGGAACAGGATCCTCCAGTCTCTGTGCACTGTAGCAGCAAGTTTTTGAAGGCTGGCATTCAGCAGCCGCTGAGGTGACAACCCTTCATTTTTTGACTCCTCCCCTTTCCCCATCACGACTCTCCTCCAATGGAAGGTTTGTGACCTTAGATCCAACAAGGAGGAATCACGGCTACTCTTGTAATCTCAGCATCAACTTTTATTCTGCTTCCAGGAAACAAAACTGTATTCTCACAACCGCTTTCTCCACTTGCATTTCTTTCCAGTCAGCCTTGTCCTTCTCCCCGAGAACAGCACTCCATTTCATGGGGACTCAAGCTGCTCAACCAGGATGGTGTTCATAGTCAAACTATCTCGCTGAACAGCCAGCTACAAGCTGTTGCAATCTGCATTTTCCTTCCTTGCTTCAGCTTTTCGCTCCATTATTTAGTGTCACCAGGTCTAACTTCCTCTCGTTTATTCATCAACTCTGTGACCCCTTATTGCTGCTTGGTGACTTTAATGCACACCATTCCCTCTGGGGCTCTTATAGAATCTGCCTAAGAGGTGCCCTCTGGGCTGACCTTCTCAATAACTCAACCTCATCTGCCTTAACACTGGAGCACCCATATTCCTTTCAGACTCCATGTGTACCTATTCCCATTTGGAGCTCTCGTTCTGCACTGCCCAGCTTGGCTGTTGTATTGAGTGGCCTGTGCTGGCCGGAGTGGCCGAGCAGTTCTAGGCGCTTCAGTCTGGAACCGCGCGACCGCTACGGTCGCAAGATCGAATCCTGCCTCGGGCATGGATGTGTGTGATGTCATTAGGTTAGTTAGGTTTCAGTAGTTCTATGTTCTAGGGGACTGATGACCTCAGATGTTAAGTCCCAAGTGCTCAGAGCCATTTGAGTGGCCTGTTCTCTCTGACAGGTAGTCAAGCAACCATTCCCCTTGTGTTATCCATTTGCTGACTCCTGCCTCACCTATGTGTAAACTCAATTGGCAGATTTCTAAGGCTGACTGGAGGCTTTATTATTCCCTGGTCACCTTCATGAACAACATTTCCCAAGTTGTGATGACCAGGTAGAATACCTTACAAGCGTTATCCTTACTGCCACAGAACGTTCCATTCCTTACACTTCATCTTTACCGCACTGTGTCCCGGTCTCTTGGTGGACTGAGGTGTGCTACAATGCATTTTGCACAAGGAGACATGCTCTCTGCGGTTTTAACTGTCATTCTACAATGACGAAAGACGAACTTTATTCATTATAAACAGTTGTGTGTGCCGTGTCATTGCATTCTTTGAGACAGCAAAAAAGCTAGCTGAATTTTATTTACTAGTTCTTTTAACAGTTCAACTCTCTCTTCCATCATAGGGGCCAACCTCCAGAGGCTATCTGGTACTGTGGTCCATTCCCCAATTTCCGGCCTGACCATAGCAGATGTAATTGTGGACCCCACTGCTATCTCCAACACCTGAGGCCGCTATTTTTCGGAGATTTTTAACTGTACCCACTATCACCCTACCTTCCTCCATTGGAAACGAGTGGAGGAGACTCGGGTGATACCCTTCTTCTCTCAGAATTGTGAATGCCACAATGCTGCCTTTACTATGAGGGAGTTAGATCATGTTCTCGCTTCATCCTAATCTTCCCCTCCAGGGAAGGGTGATGTTCACATTCTGATGTTGCAGCACCTTTCTCTTGTGGGCAGGCACTTTCTCCTTCAAATGTACAATTGCATCTGGGCAGATGGCACGTTTCCCATAAGCTGGCATGAAGCCACTGTCATACCCATACCTAAGCCATGTAAGGACAAACACCTTCCTTCTAGCTACCGCCCCATTTCTCATCAACTGTGTTTGTAAGGTGATGGAACATATGATTCATGCCCGGCTGGTATGGTGGCTCGAGTTTTACAATTTACTAACTGTTGCACAATGTGGATTTCAAGGGCGCCATTCTGCTGACCAGCTCATCACTTTGTTCAACCATGCCATGAACGGTTTTCTGTGGAAATACTAAACTGTGGCCCTGTTTTTCGATTTGGATAAAGCTGAAGACACCTGCTGGAGGACTGGTATCCTCCTCACTCTCTACATGTGGAACTTCCGAAGCTGCCTCCCCCATTTCCTTCAGGAATTTTGAAAGACCAAGTTTTCAAGGTATGCATGAGTTTTGCCTTGTCGGACACCTTTATCCAGCAAAACAGGATGCCTCAGTGCTCTGTCCTGACCAGCTTCCTCTTTGCTATAGCCAATAACCCTATTATGGCCTGTCTCCTGCCGGAGATCTCTGGCTCCCTTTCTGTTGATGATTTTGCGATCTATTGCAGTTCTCCATGGACTTGTCTCCTTGAGCGGCGTCTTCAGCGATGTCTCGATCATCTTTACTCGTGGAGCATGACATGGCTTTCGCGTTTCCACTGACAAAACCATTTGTATGAATTTCTGGCGGTCCAGTTGGTTTCTTCCACCATCTTTACATCTTAGGCCTGTTGCTCTTCCATTTGCTGAAACTACGAAGTTCCTGGAACTCATACTCTATAGGAAACTTTCTTGGTCCTCCCACATGTCTTACTTGGCCACCTGCCATACACAGTCCCTTAATGTCCTACAGGTCCTAAGTGGTACTTCCTGGGGATCAGATCGGATCACCCTCCTCCATTTGTACCGACCCCATGTCCATTCGAAAATAGATTATGGATGTTTCGTTTATTCATCTGCACATCAGTCCATCTTACATCGTCTAAATAGATCCACCATTGTGGAATCCGTTTGCACACTGTGCCTTTTACACTAGCCCAATTGAAAGTCTCTATGCCGAAGCTGCTGAACTACTGCTGTCATACTGGCACGATGTTCTACTCAGTGGATATATGTGCTGTTCGTCTGCAATGCCTGGCCACACATCCTATGCCTCCTTCTTGGATGTCTCCTTTGACAGCCAGTATGAGGTGCATCACTCTTCGCTGTTACTTCATGGGGTTCATTTTCGGTTACTGCTCCAACAGCTTAATTTCACGCCACCAGTACCTGCCACTTTTCCAATGGGTGTGAACCCTTCACCACCTTGGCTCGGTGCAGCAGCCCACATTCACCTTGGGCTTCTTTCACTTCCCAAGGAAACTACTCCAAATTCGACGTATTACTGTAAGTTCCTTCACACGGAACTTAGCAATAGTATATTTGTGTACACTGATAGCTGGTGGACTGACTGTAGTGTTACGTGTGCCTTTGTCATTGGCACCGACGATTTTCAGTATCAGGTTCCAGAACATTGGTCAGTATTTACAGCAGCGCTCTTCGCCCTATGTCAGGCCACGAAATACATCTGCCGACACAGGCTTTTCAATTGCGTTATCTGTTCCAATACTCAGTGCCCCTGAGAGCCTCTGTGTGCTGTAAACAGTCCACTCTTAGTGCAATCGGTCCAAGAAATCTTCCATTTGCTCACTCTTGACGGAGACACTGTGATGTTTATGTGGATTCCTGGTCATGTCAAACTGACAGAAAACAAGGCCAGTGACACTGCTGCCAAGGCTGCAGTCCTCCTTCCTCAGCCCTCTAGTTCTTCCATTCCTTCCGATGACCTCAGCGTTGCTGTCTGTCAGCAGGTGATATCACTCTGGCAGCACTACTGGTCATCCTTTCATGAGAACAAGCTGTAGGAAATTAAACCTCTTACAGTGGCCTGATCAACCTCCTCTTGGGCCTCTTGCCACAAGGAGACGATTTTAGCTGTGTTGCTTATTGGGCACTGTCGTTCTAGCCATCGCCATTTGTTAAGTGGTGATCCCTCACCACTTTGTGCTCATTGTCATCGACCTTTGATGGTTCACCATTTCTAACAAAATGCCCGCTTTTTAACCACTTATGTTCTAACATATGTTTGCCATCTGAGTTAGCAGCCATTTTAGCAAACGACATGCAGGCTGTCGACCGCACTTTACTTTTTATGCACAGTAGCAATATGGTGAGGTATATATAATCTTTAGTTCGGAACCTCCATTTTCTGTACGGCATATGTCGTGAACTTTTCTCCAAGAGGAAGTCTTCATTCTTAGCTCTTTTTCCTTCCATCGATTGGGCTTAACTTGTAGTCGTTGTAAATCCTTTTTTGTACTAGTGTTCTAAGGTTCTGACATGGATGCGTATGGTCATACTTGTTTTGGTGCCCTAAAAAAAAAAAAAAAAAAAAAAAAAAAAAAAAAAAAAAAAAAAAAAAAAAAAAAAAAAATCACACACTAGCCATATTTTATAGAATAAAAGAAAGACAATAACAATATTTGTAGATACCAGTAATAACCTGTTTGTCTCCTTGCATGTGGCTTACAATCTTCAGTGTTGTAAATGTTTCTTTTTTCCCATTTGTGAGCCAGTGTGATATCGACAGTGCACCCTCCCCCCTGGCCCAATTCCAGAAAACTGCATGGTTCAGGGATAGTTGTTAGTTCGAAGAATGAAACACATATTCTGGGATTACGATGAAAAGTTTTTGTCCATTTGTGAGATGCAGTTAGGCTGATTTTAGTTCAGGATTGTGTTATCTTGAGCTATGCAATTTTATAAAATTAAGTGACAATAAATTTATCATAATTGATACTTTCATATTTAGAGCTGCAAGCACAATTCTGGACATTATAGAAGGCATGATATGTTTCTTGTGATCACCATGGATGGCAATGCATGTTCTGCAATGTGCTCCCATGCTGGCCACAAGTTGGGTATGTACTGAATTGAATTGAACTGAAACTTGCAAAAACTGCAAATCTCGTGTGTGATAGATGGGAAAAGATGCGCACGCGCCAGTCTGCGTGTTGGTACCAACAACGTGCAGTCTGCCAGTGGCCTATAATACGCCATTGACGTTAAATGCGTTGGATGGAAATCATTTGCCACATGAGAAGATCATCAGCAGTCTTCATTCAATCAACGGAGCTGATTCAACACGCCGCCTCTACCGACAAGCTGCTGTAACATCATTTTCGGCATCATAACATACTACCGTCATCTCAACACATTAGGAACGAAAGATAAGGTGCAATGCTTTGCGCTCTCCCTATTGAAAGACTAAACAGGAATTCAGCGGATGAACTTGTAAATTCACTGGTTTCCATTTAATAAGCCATAATTTTGTTTAACTTTGATTATCTTAATAAAACTACTTTCATTGAACTGTTAGCTTTCATTGTAGGCACGCCTATTGTTGATCTGCCATTATTTATAAGCAGTTTTCGTACACTTGAACTATATTTCATTTTAAGTTAACGCTGCGGCATTTCCATGTATTTTTGTGTGCCTTTTGGAGGGAAGTGTTATAAGTGTAGTATTGATTCAAAAGTGAGTAGAAAAGTTAATTGTGTAATACGTCCGTCATTAGTTTCTGGGCACCGACCAATAGGATTAAAGCTACTTATTCGCTATTGGTGCAAGCTTTGCGGCGAGGGTAAATTTGAATGTAACAGCTGTCAGACCCCACGGGCTACGTTTACATCGTACTCAGTCATATCATCGATTTTTGATGACCACAGGGGATAAGTGTAGAGACGAATAGCCTAAAACTAGAGCGTTTAAGGGTTTATTAATAGAATTGTTTGGGATTTACACGTTTAGGAGACTATTTCATTGAAGGAGGTTTTGTTCCACACAATTCGAAAGTAACACGAGATCTTTTGGGCGATATAATTAGATACATTCTCAATAGCGTTATTTTCACAAGACTTTGTATAAACACACTGTCTGTCATCTCACAAAATACAAACCCTGGAACTCGTTTTCTTCACGCAGCACAGTTGACAACTGCAGGACGGTTGTTGAGGCTTGTGGATATTCTGGAGTATATCTCCCAAACACTCTCATACATACTAATGGGAGTTAGGGCAGGAGACTGGGCAGTACAGCCCATTTGCCACACATCTTCTCATTCCGAGAGCTGTGTTTGATACAGCTGAGCATTGTCATTCATAAAAATGAACACCTAGACTACCAAAATGATCACGTTCGACAATGTTCATGAGTGCATTACATGTTGCATCTTGGTGAGAGTACAAAACATTGTTGAACATGATACTTTTGGTGGTCCAGATGTTATTGTGTGAGGAGGCGCAATTGCATGGGCATACTGCCTTCAAATCTTTGAACGCAAATCACTCACCAGTCAACACTGTTGTGACACTAATCCTTCCCAATGTTGGGTTTTTCAGGAGTGTATTTGGCCTTGACTTCATTTTTGCGGATGACAATGCATGAGCGCAGTGAACAGCACAGGTGGAGGAGCTCTTGGAACGTGAGGAGATTCAGCGAATGGACTGGTCTGCCCATTCCCCTCACTTAAATCCCATTGAGCATCTTGGGGAGACGCATTGTACCATGGCCACATGTACCAGTGACCATCCAGCTGTTGTCAACCGCAATGGTGGAGGAATGGAACTACATACCAACCGTGTGATCAATGTGGGAGAATGGTGCGGAGCGTGTGTTGCGACATATGGTGATCACACAACCTATTAAGAAATGTGTCCTGCCTGTTGTAATGTCCAGGGGACCATCATAAATCATGGTGACTTCAGGGCAATTATTGTCATTGAATGAAAGCATCATTTCTGTTTGTCATAATGTATTTCTTTCAGTTACCTTGTGCACTATGCTCTAGTAGTTATTTCTATGCGTGGTTTCATCAAGCTGTGTTACTTGTCGGTGACACATCATTCGAAAGTTATTTTTGTCCTTATGTATTTTCACACTAGTGTAGTATGAATGTACAGGCCAGTGAATGCTGCCAGGACCTTGTTGTTGTTTACTGTGGCCTGAAACTAATACATGTGGGTCATTCCACATCAAAGGGACCAATATTAAAAAGTATTCCCATCGACCATCTCATAGTCTAATGGAATTTGGTGTGATGGTTCTACATGGTCTTTGATGGCCATATACCAAATTTCAGACCAGTATCTTCAGTGGTTGAATTCTTAGGGTATTTTAAAGAGAGGCTATTCACCTCTGTATCATGTACAGAGGTGCAAATGTGCCAACTTCTCTAGGCTTTTTTAAAAGTTCTAGCAAACATTTGGTCATTAGCTTTAATATACATAGATAACTTTTAATGCTGAATCACACCATGGCAAAAGTTAGGGATTTAACCACACCTAAATATAGATACAAGCCTCTAAAGTGGCTAAAAAATTCGTCACTCTATTCTCAGAGCCATGATTTCACTGACCACTGCTACTTTTCATATGAGCCAATCACGCCAAAACTTCAGATGGCTGTTCCTACCTATGATGTCTACATATCAATCAAATTTAATTAGTACTTTGCAAATTTTAGCGTATTTTTGGGGGGCAATATCTCAACTGTGTCTTCTTCAAACCTTTTTCTTCTTTCTGCAGCTGAAAAGAGCACCCTTTAAGCTTTCAAAACTATATTATTTAATTTCTGGATCTTGCATATTGATGAGTAAGAATACCTATCAAAAGAAGGGTAAATGGATTACTGATAAATACAAAAATTATACAATTTGAAGTTGTAAATCAAAAAATGTGTAATTGTTGTGTCTTTTAATAGTATAAGATTTTCCTGTGGTTTAGGGAAAGTAACTATGGTAATAAGAAGTGTTTTTACATTATTTTACAGTGTAGATCACCACTTTCGGTTGCTGCTTTCATTATTGGCAATTTTCACAGTGTCAGTCTTTTGTGCAGTGTAATCTTTGATGTTGACAATCTTAGTGTTGAGTACTGAGTGTTTGAATAATCAGTAATGATTATTGCAGCTAAAGGTAGGCACTAAAACAATATGTTTTGATAGCCTAATTTGTATATTTTACGTAAAACCAACAGTGAATATTGTCTGAAGTCATCACCATTCTATTATGGCAAAAGGGAACTACAATCAGTTATGGAAATGTCACCAACTGACAAGGAACTTCTTCAATGTAGGTCTGGGCTTGGTTTTACTGATAATGCCCAAATTTGTTCATACCAGAATGCATTGTTGACAGCAAAATTTAAACTCCTGCAGAATTTCTGCAACCCATTTGGTAAAGAAAAACATATAACCAAGAAGGCTTGAATACCAGTAAACACTGCAGTGTCCAATAGGTTGAAGTTACTGACTAATGAAGTTTTAAACCTGGTCAGAAAATTTGTACCAAATGTAGACAAGAAATGCCCAAAAAAATCATTCCGGCAGGATAATCAAAAATCACCATCAACTGAAGACAGGTGTTGTTGATGCTTGCTTTACTGCTAACACTTCATTATCATCACTTGGACAATCACTACTAAAGCTTCAATAGATCAGCGAAAGGGATTCAGAGGGATATATAAAGTGCAAAGGTCTGAAATCCCAAGGCAGCTTACTAAGGCAATTGCCACAGCTGCTGGTGTGAGCCAAGTAGTTATTGCTCAGATACAAATGGAAGAGTGCCATAAATGTAAAAGTATGGACAGCTTAATTGAAAACTTAAGATTAATCTTCAGAGTGCAAGCAATAGCAGTAAAGTACAAATTTTGACCCTGGCCCCAAATAGCTGCACTACTGAAAAATTCGCTAAAGAACTTGTTGTTTCAACCAAGATGGTGAAGAAGGCTAGGAAACTACAGATGAGATTTTAGCAACATCTGCAAACCGAAAAGGGAAAAAGCTCATTGACAAAATAAAACAAAATGTCCTCACTTTCTTTGAAGATGGCGAGTTTTTTTGTTTATGCCCAGGTAAAAAGGGCTGTGTTGCAGTAAGAATAAATGGGGAAAGATTCACAAGGAGAAATGCCTGCTCCTCTGTAACCTTAAAGAAATGTTCATTGCTTATTGTAAGCAATATGAAAATGAACTAAGCTTCTCAAAATTTTATGAGCTCAGACCAAAATGGTGCAGTACAGCTGCCACCAAAGACCATATAGAACCTTGACACCAAATTTCATTAGATTAGGAGATGGTCGAGCGGGGACCCCTGGTTCCCTTGACGTGGAATGACCCATGTTGTACAGTCTGTTGCTTGTACAATGTGGTAACCATCATGAGATCCTGAAGAGTACGCAGAGCCGTGTTCCTATTTCATTTCCATGCTGTCAACAGCTTGTCGCTGCTACTGACCTGTTGCTATTAACAATCTACTGTAGTTGTCAACCTGAAGATGTCTCACTACAACAAAAGCCAACTCAAAAGAAATTTCTGACATCTTCCCAGAAAAACAGCTTGTATCAAAATTTGTATTAATTCAAAGTGTGTGGTACACTTATATGTATTGTATAACACAAACCAGTGATGCTATTGGAAATACGTTTACCAAGTCACTTCAATATGAACACTTAAGCTAATTAATACTATGAAATATTAAAAAAAGGAGAACTGAAGATTATTTTGTTGGAATTGCTCACTGCATGATACTATAGGTGATCAGATTTACTAAACACATTACTAATGTTCAAACTATCATGTTTCTTGTTTTAACAGTGCAGTTGGTAAATGTAAGGCAATATCTCTTGTAGAAATAAAGTAATAATTGTCTTTATGAAAAACTGAAATGAAAACATACGTTGGTATTTTTTGGGAGTCAGTGTTTCATCAGTCTTCTTGTTAAAATGATATGTTGTAATGTAACTGTTTTATATACAATTATTGGTACAATAAATGTGATAAGTCTTGTTAAGAGGGTGAAAATCAATTTTTGTTGTTTGATAAAGACGCTTATTGATCAACTGTTCCATTTGCACTAAATAAAAATTATGCACCTCCTCATTTCATTCAAGTACAGAAGAGTAATGATCCTGTAGGTAAAAATCAAAAGAGGTGCCTTGGTGAGAGTTGATTTGAATATTGTAGTAAACATGGGGAATAATGTTCTACTGATGGCATTGGTCCAATGAATACCTTTTGCAACAGAGTGTGATCCATTTGTAATAGTGAATGGAGCTTATGTCTCCACATGCTTGTAGTATACGGAAATATAAACCTAATGTGCCATCAAGTCCTAATAAAGCGTTAGTGACACCTTATGACTGTTGCTTAAATTACTGTTTCACTATAGAACAAGTTTGTGGAATCTGCACTATACACTTGAAAAACCCAATTACTGTCCTTATTGGTGTTGAGTACACAATGTGCTTTACATTTTCCCATAGTAAAAGACTAGAGATGAGTTCATGGAAATGCATTTTAGTAATACTTCTATCTACTCACCAATTGAAAGCAATACAATACTTGAATTGAGGGCTGTGACTGAACAAACATCAAGCATGAAGTATCTACAAGTATGGTTACATAGTCATTTAGGATGCGAAAAACATGAACTATTGAATAAAAAGATGAGTAAATGTTATTACATATAAAGAATGTTTCAGAACTGCTGATTCAAACAGCAGTTAAGTGTTTGCTACACAAAGCATGTTTCTATTTGGCAAACTGTGTACTGAAAATATTGTCTCAAAAGGACTGTAACCTCCAACAGTGATTGTATTTGCCACTTTGGTACTGTGAGTGAGGTTGTCTACTTGCATAGAAACAATTTGATGTGCAATCAGATTTGGTCATTGTAGAGTTTTTTGGTGGTAATAACTATGGAAGAAAGCCTTGTTACTTGGAAATAGTAAAGTCTACATCATTTGCACAGTTCCTATAAATTGGTTTACAGCTATTTTACAGGACTTTGATGAACAAGAGTCCAAAGTCTTAAAGTATAATGCAGTAGATGCCATGACAATGTAATCAAACCTCTGGAACATTCGGAGCATATCAATCAACTCCATGCATATGTCGCTTCCTATTTGGCAAAACAGTCATTTGGGGTAAGACACCCTTGAGGATGCAGGTGTGAAATGAACAATATGTAAGCCCATCTCTGAAATATCCAAAGAAATTTTACCACATTTTGTACATGAGAAAATACTCTGCCTTATTCTCCTGGAAAAATCATTCACCTTCCCTCCCTCTCTCTCTCTCTCTCTCTATCTGTATGTGAAAGGCTAAAAAGATGAAAAATTCACAGAAGGCATTATTTTGATGAGAGGGAGGGAGGCAGGGAAAACACATACACAGGTAGAGCAACACCATGTAATCCCTAGTCATAATGTACACCATTAAATTTAGTTTTATTCCTGTCATGGAGGTGATGGCACTAAGTAATATATCAACATGCTAGTGCTCAGTCCTCTATGCAGAGTTAATCATCTTAGCAATCTCGTGGTTTTACAAGTGTGTAAATAATTTGTTTAGTATGCTATATCATAACTGAATTATGTCCCTTTGTTCACGTATTACACTTCTGTAGCTTGCATTGGCAGACTCACTCATGAGGACAAAATGCTTATTACTTTTCTCATACTTTGAACCTCTGGATGCACATTCTGCATTCTCATGTGTAGGTCTTTTTGAACATGTTTTCATACAGTGAGAACATCTATATGATTACTATGGGTGGTTCCACTTTGAAATAGCCAAACTACACAATTGCAGATTTACTTTCTGAGCAATAGCATAAAATGGCATTGATTGCAGAGTAGGCCAATGGGCATAGTATGTAAAAGTTACATTTTTTCAGGATTTTTTAATGGTAAGATGTTGTTGCTGTTGTGGTCTTCAGTCCAGAGACTGCTTTGATGCAGCTCTCCACACTTCTCTATACTGTGCAAGGCTCTTCAACTTCAAATAACTACTGTAACCCACATCCTTCCAAATCTGCTTAGTGTATTCATCCCAAGGTCTCCTCCTACGATTTTTATTCTCCACACTTACCTCCAACACTAAATTAGTGAGCCCACGATGCCTTGGAACATGTCCTACCAACAGATGCCTTCTTCTAGTCAAGTTGTACCACAAAGTCCACTTCTCCCCAATTCTACTCAGACCCTCCTTATTAGATACATGATCTACCCATCTAATCTTCAGCCTTCTTCTTTGTAGCATCACATTTCAAAAGCTTCTATTCTCTTCTTATCTAAGCTATTTACTGTCCATGTTTCACTTCCATACATGGCTACACTCCACACAAATACTTCCAGAAAAGACTTTCTGACTGTTAAATCTATATTTGATATTAATAAATTTATCTTCTTCAGAAACAATTTCCTTGCCATTGCCAGAATACATTTTATATCCTCTCTACGTTGACCATCATCAGTTCTTTTGCTGCCCAAATAGCAAAACTCATCTACTACTCAGTGTCTCATTTCCTAATCTTATACGCTCAGCATCACCCGACTTAATTCGACTACATTCCATTATCCTCATTCTGCTTTTGTTGATGTTCATCTTATATCCTACTTTCAAGACGCTGTCCAACCGCTCTTCAGGGTCCCTTGCAGTCTCTGACAGAAATACTATTTCATCGGCAAACCTCAAAGTTTTTCATTTCTTCACCATGGATTTCAATTCCTACTCCAAATTTTTCTTTTGTATCCTTTACTGCTTGCTCAATATACAGATTGAATAACATCGGGTATATGCTACAACCCTGTCTCACTCCCTTCTCAACCACTGCTTCCCTTTCATGCCCCTCAACTCTTACAACTGCTATCTAGTTTCTCTACAAATTGTAAATAGTCTTTCACTCCCTGTATTTTACCTTTGCCACCTTCAAAATTTGAAAGAGAGTATTACAGTAAACATTGTCAAAAGCTTTCTCTAAGTCTACAAATGCTAGAAATGTAGGTTTGCCTTTCCTTAACCTATCCTCTAAGATAAGTCATAGGGTCAGTATTGCCTTGTGTTTTCCGACATTTCTACAGAATCCAAACTGATCTTTCCTGAGGTCAGCTTCTACCAGTTTTTCCACTCATCTGTAAAGCATTCACATTAGTATTTTGCAGCCTTGACTTATTAAACTGATAGTTCAGTAATTTTCACGCCTGTCAATATCTGCTTTCTTCGGTAGTGATGGTTCTCGTAGATGTCTGTGACAACGGAAGAACTCCAGCCACAAAATATTAAAAAAAAACTCATTCAAACACTAGGATAGCAGAAGATGGTCCTCTGACTAGTATAATCTAATACTGTCTTCTCTTCTCTGTAGTCTACAGATGAGAAACGTGAACTTCCAGCCACAAGGACAGAGTTCAGAAGTATAGACAGAAGAAACACTCTCAATCACTGAATGCTGCGTACCCAGCGACGACTCCCTACCTGGAGGTGAAGTCCAGAATCGTATAAGTTTGCAACTGTACAGTGCCTAACCATTCTGATTATAAAATCTCCTGAGAGCAAAGACAGCAAGTCCATCTGTAGCAACAAAGCTGATACTGAGTGACCGTCAGACACGGGCGCTGAAAATGGGAGACCACATTCTCTCCACCACTTCCCAGCAAAGCTCAGCTTCCATCCCTCATAACTGCAGAAAGCGAATCATATTCTCGAAACCATGGAATATTATCCCTCTCTACAGATTCTTCCAAATGCCAACCAACCATATTTTAGTCTTTTGACGTCCAGCACAGAGAGTTTGCATGGAAATACCTATACCCGTTAATTAGGAATTCATACAATGGTACGCTTTTCAGAGTAAAGATCCTTGAAAATAACCCAGCCTGCATGATTTCCGAGGTAACGCTTCCTTGTTCCTCTCTGTGTTCTCCAAGATTTTCAGAGTTTACGAAGTATTATCTGGTTGCCCTTCTGGCCCCGCTACAATACTGGCCACCCACTGCTTTGTTGTGCTTTAGTGCTCAGGTGCTCCGACCATCGTCCATCTTGCGCTACTTCCTGTGTCAAGCAGACCAACACACCTGTTTGGGCTTTTACACCCAGAGCCTTAGTTACACCTGCTGTTTCATTTCCACTGCTGTTCCAACCTCTGTTGGAATAGAAAATCATTCATTATGCCATTTTGATAATAAAGTCACTCCATCACCTTTCATGCAATAAGCGTTGACAACTATTTACAAGGTGTACGTGACAATGTCAGTCTTCTTTAAATATTCATATATACAGCATACAACCTATCAAATGATACCTAATTCTAGTTGCAAATCACGACAAAGTATGTAGATGAGTGCTTGTAAGGTGCAAAATTATAGCCACTTTACAATACCTCCCCCCCCCCCCCCCCCCCAATGAACTGTTTTGTACTAGAGTGGGGTAATTCTTATAGTAGTATTCTCATCCAGTACAAAATAATCTAACCACCAATTGTCTGTACAAGTGAACTAATAAGAATTAATCACGATATGTTCTTCTACAGACATTCTGCCTTCATACATGGGGCTACTGCCATAAATTTATTTACCTTGTGTTTATTATTTAATCTGTCTGCTCCTTATATTTGGAACATTTTTTGAGATATGTTTAATTTCAATATACAGTAACAAGCAAAATAACCCATGTTATCAAAGGAAATTAAATTAAAATTACAAATTTTTATCCTCTTTCAAAAATGGCATTTCCCATCTTTCTTTAGACGTAAGGCCCATGCTCTCTGTCATCCATCCATCCCTAAGACATAGGTTGAGGCAAGAAATATTAAAGTATCCTAATCTTTTCAAGGTGGTCGTCCAATAAATTACATGTGCTTCATTTAGCTATTAATATGCAAAAAAGGTAGTTACGTCAATTATTCTAGAGGTTATCTATTGGTCATTATACAATTATATAAATTTCTGTGAAACATCCTGTGTAAATTTTACGTGGTCATATTTATGCTCTTGGCTTGCATTAAAAAACATCATTTCACAAATTGATTGTCCAAGTCTAGTGTTTCCCTAACATGTATACTCTTTAAACATTTTCACAAATCTTATGTTCTATAGCGTTCTTTGACAAAATGCATTTACATTTACTGTGCCAACTAATTTTTGTAATAAGAGTTCAGATCAACCACCCATTTTAACTACTATTCTTGTTCTCAGCGTATAAAAATATGATACATTAAAATGTTAAATATGATACATTAAAATGTTAAAACCGATAGCTTCATTATCAAAGAAAATGACAAACAATAATTTTACATAAATAAATACACAAATATTTTAAAAAGTTGAAGCATATAGCATCATTATTAAAGAGAATGACAAACAATAATTTTACATGAGTAAATACACAAATATTTTCTTAAGGCTATTCTGAAAAATAAGTACAAGATGTTTATGAAAATAATAAATATATCGGAAACTGTTAGTTTGTGGGTGCAACTGTTCAGTATTCATCAAGTTATACGCTTTTTTTTTTTATCAAGAGTCACACACTGATTCGGCTTTCACAACACACTTTCATCTTAATTTTTGTATGGGGATGGAAGCTAGAGTTTTTTGTGAAGTTTAGGAAGCGAAGATTGGTTCAACAACGTGTTTGAGATTGGTCATGGTGGCTTTGCAAGTCCGTCTTTTGATGTTCAGCTCATTGTTGATCCCATCAGGTTACAAGTCTCTCGCTGAGTTGATGATGTGGAAGATCATTGGAATATACAGCAAGGTAAGTGGGTGAATGTTTTGAAATAGCCAAGTTTTCGTCAAATTTGCACACAGTGTAAGAGAGGTACAGTCAGGTAGGATGTTTATAGGTCAGCTAAGAGAAGTGTATCGGTATCTAGTCTTAAGTTCTTGGTGTTTCTTCTTGTGTTCCTCCTCTTCTCTTCTTCAAGTCGCTTCTTTCTCTTGATATATTGTATTTTGGATAAGGATATTGGTAATTGTGGACAGGTTACATTATACATGGAACTTGAGTCGTTATGTGTGACTCAGATTCCTCAGAAGTCAGTGCCAGGTGACTAACGGCTACAGATTATGATGTGTATCAGTTTCTGTCTGGCAGAGAATAGCAGAAGGAAAAGCAAATAGAGTTCACACTTCCATTCAGCTATTAGCAGTTGCACTGTAAAAGTGGTTCAAATGGCTCTAAGCGCTAGGGGACTTAACATCTTAGGCCATCAGTCCCCTAGACTTAGAACTGCTTAAACCTAACTAACCTTAGGACATCACACACATCGATGCCTGAGGCAGGATTCGAACCTGCAACCGTAGCAGCAGCCTGGTTCCGGACTGAAGCGCCTAGAACTGCTCGGCCACAGCAGCTGGCAGTTGCACTGTAGGATTAACTGACAGTATCATGTGTGCAGTTTTCTTATCTCGTCTCCATCATGTAATATAACAGTGGAGACAAGTCATTAGTGGCTGTTTAAACACCCATCTTGACCCGACCCAGCAGGTCTGCCGTAGATTGCCGCATACTACCTGCTCAGTTGTCATCTGCCGCCCGCGGTCAGGTAGCCACATTTGAATAGACCTGCTGTTTGCCCACATCCACGACATGGCTTTGGCTTGCCAACTGCATCCCTTGCTTCCGCTTTTCTCTGCAGCTGTGCCATTAGCCTCCTGTTCCATCCACACATCACATTGTTGCTTCCAGTGTCTCTCGCAAAAGTTTCTTTTTGTGAAACCTGTACTCACTATTACATACAATTGGTTTCCAATTTACACAAATACTATACAATACATAACACAAAATCATTGACACCAAAGATGCACTCAACAGTGAGGTCATTTATCTTTACAGTTATTATTGTTCTAGTTGCACAATCAGCCAAGACGCTCACTTATTTACTCTTATTATTCTGATCAAAATTTCATGCACAAAGTTAATGTTAATTATAAAAGAACATATTCCTCAACCTATGTAATTCAATTATTAAATATCTGTCAGCACCTGTATACCTAAGCAAAAATACACATAACAGTAGAATTATGATCCTCACTAGATCCCAATGTTAATAATTGCAAATAATACTTGTTAAACCTCTGGCCAGTAAGATGTTTATACCAGTCTAACTACAACCGTATTCAAAGTACTACAATGTTGTTGGGTATTACAAGGTCGTCCGATCTCATGGCTCTTGGTTTCGTCATGGATGTCATCGTGAACATCTGTGAACAATAAAGTGCACGTCTGGACAAAACATACATGAATGAATGATTAGGTCGATCTCTTCTTCATTTCATGCTTCGGCATGCTTCCTGTGGACAATCATAAACTGCGTAGCAAGTTTAGTACAAAATTACTCATACTTTCTTTAATCATACTGTCACGTACCTTCTTTCAATTTTTTACTCAGTAATGCCTCCTCTGTCGCTGCCTTTTTTCCAGAGCTGCTGCTATTACCTTTATCTGTCATTAACTCTTCCTTTTATGTTAATAAAGTTACATTTTATTTTACTAGTGGTACCTGCAAATGTAAAGATTTTAGTACATATATAAAATTTCTGCTCATCAACACGACTGCCATGCCCTTACGTTCACACTTCCATTCAGCTATTAGCAGTTGCACTGTAAAAGTGGTTCAAATGGCTCTAAGCGCTAGGGGACTTAACATCTTAGGCCATCAGTCCCCTAGACTTAGAACTGCTTAAACCTAACTAACCTTAGGACATCACACACATCGATGCCTGATGTCCACAATGTCATGCGGTTTGAACATATAGCATTTCTTACTTTCCTATATTAATTTTTACGTGTCTATATCCCCTTATTACACTTCCATTTCATGTCACTATAACACTCAATTTCAGTGCGCACACACGGTATTCTGCAGAACTAGCCACCATGTACACAATTATTCTGTCTCTCTGAACAGCATGAATACAACACTTCCATATATAAATAACAGTGCACTCTCGCATAGCCACGTGGAGCAGGCCCCTAGTGAACTCTCATTTCTCTGAATGGAGACAAATCACACTTGGACGACACACCTGGATGTCACTGCAAATCACTACTAGCAAGTCACTCATTTGTGACCCCATTGCTAAACATGGAAAATAGACACTCATTTCATAAAGTACTTCTAAAATCTTTTCAAAATGCAGGCATTCTCTGCTAATACGTTCCTCATCAATTGAGTAATAAACATACCTACTCACACATCTTTACAACATTTTATTTTTGTTTACTTATTTTATTTTTTATTTATTTATTTTTGCTGTACCACGTGTTTCTAATTTTTACTTTATTCCTTCATGGACAGATAGCACATCTTAGACTCCAGACACCATTTAAATTGTACGCTCATCATGTTGTGCACAAAGTTATAGCCTAAACAAAGAAACATATCCTAATTTTCTCACTCTCGACACCCTACCCTTTTTGCACTGTAGTACCTCTTGTAACATGATAATAGCACAGAAAATACTGATAAATCTACATATCCCTTCAGTGCAATAACTTAACTTAATTGCTAACTATATACAATATACTTTACTTTCACCATATAAGTTCACTTTAATTCTTCCTTCTTATTCTATAAATGGCTAGAGATGGCTCACATGATGGAGTCCCAAAGATTTTCCTGATGCCACAGTCTCAATTTCAACTGCATTTGCGTACGCTAGTCTTCTTATATGTACAGGGCCACTGTATCTCTTGAAGAGCTTTTGACATAGCTTCATTTGTTTATTGGACAACGTACAAGAATTAACTAAGACTTTTTGCCCAACTACAAATTCCCTTACGTGCACCTTTTGGTCTGCGTGCACCTTCCACTTCTCTCCAGTGACCCAAATACTGCGCAAAGCCTCCTCCACTATGACTTTATGTTGTTGGCGTGTCCTTTGTGGAAAATTGATCAGTCCTCAAATTTTACCTGGAGGGTTCCTATTCTTTAGAACCATCATAGGTGGCATCAATTTAGTACCGTGGGGGAGCCCGTTTATCACATCCCGAAAATCTTTAAGAAATACATCCCAGCTAGCATGACTCTTTCCACAGAGTAGTCTACATAAATTACCCAAATCTTTCATCGTTCTCTCCACGGGGTTCAAACTCATATGAAATCTATTATTAAATATAGGCTTCATTTTATACCTTCTTAGTGTTCTTTTCCATACCTCAGATTTATATTGAGGTCCATTATCTGAGATAATACAATCTACAGTTCCCATTTGGTTTATGAAGTTTCTGCACAAGGCTCTACTCACAGTTGCAACAGTCATCCCTTTTTAGTGGTGTCATCGTCACAAATTTGGATGTCAACTCCAATACTACCAATATATATTGATGGCCCCTCAGTGCGTTGGGTAATGGTCCCATTAAATCCATCGCTTCCATATTCCTTAGTTTCTCAGGAATAATGGGGCATAAAGGGGCATGGGTCCCTGCAGTAATGGAT
Source organism: Schistocerca americana (assembly GCF_021461395.2). Lineage (NCBI taxonomy): Eukaryota > Metazoa > Arthropoda > Insecta > Orthoptera > Acrididae > Schistocerca > Schistocerca americana. The sequence continues at coordinate 615,934,038 of NC_060120.1, forward strand.
TTTGCCTTTTGGCAGTTTTTACAGATGGGTAGTTCTTTCCTTATATGTTTCTCCATGTTTTTAATATTGCAGACATTCCTCATTTTCATAAAACGTTATCGTGGATTGAAATGTGCGTAACTTAGGTGTGTATGCCATATAAACTTATTTATTAACTGCCAGCCGGGGTGGCCGAGCAGTTCTAGGCGCTACAGTCTGGAACCACGCGACCGCTGCGGTTGCAGGTTCGAATCCTGCCTCGGGCATGGACGTGTGTGATGTCCTTAGGTTAGTTAGGTTTAAGTAGTTCTAAGTTCTAGGGGACTGATGACCTCAGATGTTAAGTCCCATAGCGCTCAGAGCCACTTGAACCATTTATTAACTCATTTGATATGGACACCACCCACAACAAATCATTAATGTTTGCCCTATAAAACAGAATCCCTTTTCTCAAGAGGTAGTGCTGTTTATGCGGGTCTGCATCCCATCCTTCCACTTTCCCTTCATTTTGACTAGATCTGGGTCCTTGTCCTGCTCATTCTGGATATTACACATCGTTACAGTGACGGAGTTTTCAAATGCAACCCTTTTGAGGTAGAACAATGAAAAGTGCTCTTGATCTTTCAGCTGTCTCTTCATTATAACAACAGGTGAGTGGGACAGGGCATCAGCAATGATGTTTTTCGGACCAGGCATATAGACTGTTGCAAACTGGTATTCTTGAAACACAGCTACCCATCTTGCTAGTCTTCCATGTGGAAGTTTGGCTGTTAGGAGAAATCCTAGGGCCCTAGGTTCCATATAGACTTTTGCTTTTCTACCGAACAGGAAGTATCTATACTTTTTAAATCCCCATACTATTGCAAGGGCCTCAAGTTTGGTAACAGAGTAATTCCTTTCGCTTTTGGATAGTACCCTGTTACCAAAGGCGATTGTTCTGTGTACTAATTTGCCGTCTTGTTCATACTCCTGAAACAACGTAACTCCCAAACCGGTGTTTGCACTGCCAGTGGCCATAAAAAAATCCTGTAGTAAATCAGGATGTGATAAAATAGGAGCATTGAGTGTCCCCTTCAAATTATTGAATTCTCGGTCTGCACACTCATCCCACCCCCAGATTGTTCCTTTTCCCATCAATTGGCAGAGTTGGGGACTTGATAATGTTTCCACATAGATAAACTTTTTATAAAAATTTATTATCTCTAGAAACCCTCTCAGTTGTTTTCTGGTTGTAGGAGTGGCAAACTTTGCAATTGCTGCCATCCTCTCTGGGTCAGGACTAATCCCTTCTCCTGTTACCACGTGTCCCAGAAAGCTAACCCTTCTGCTCCCAAAACAATACTTATCAATATTTGCAGTCACCTCATACCTTTTCAAGCTGCTTAACACTTCCTCTAAGAGTTTGTTATGTCTCTCCCAGGTATTTTCTGCTATCAATCTATTGTCTAAATAGCACGTGATCTTCTCTTTTAATTCTTCATTCAATCTTTTGCTAAAACCCCTGATAAATGCAGCTGAAGATATATTCAATCCAAAAGGGAGCCTTTTAAATTGAAAACATCATATGAAGGCAATAAAGGCCATGTATTTTCAGCAGTCAGGATCAAGCTCTATCTGCCAAAAGCTCGATTGCAAATAAAGTGAAGAAAACACTGAAACCCCATGAAATCTTTGAAGGAGCTCCTCAAGCCTTTCATGGCGATCCGTCTCTGGCACAATAATGGTATTTATTTGGCGTAGTCTAACACCAGTTGAATTCCACCGTCCCTTTTGTCTACTATGTGTAGTGGACTGTTATACTCAGATCTCGCGGCCTCAATTACGCCTTCCTCCTCCATTATTCGTAACTCATCGAGAACCCTTTCCCGGTATGACCAAGAGATGGCATAAGGAGGTACCCGAAATAGTCTATGTTTCTTTACTTCAAATTTATATTGATACCCCTTAATGCATCCCGTTTTACGTAAGAAGATCTCTGCGTTATTTTTTAGTGCAAGCCCCAACCCTCGTCTATCCATATTACCTATGTTTTCCAGATTCCCGAGTTTTGAATCAATCTTACTGTTAATTTCATAAATCTGTTCACATTCTGACTTGAACTCTGCTCTGTTCTCATTATTTTTTCTACACTCTTCCCTCTGAACTGTATGTTGATCTGTGAATTGCAGTTTTAAACAGCTCGCTGGAATTTGAGCTTTTATTGCTGTCTCATCAAATCTGATTTTTATTTTATTCTCTTTCCCTAACGTTAACTCCCCTGTTTGTAGATCAATGATAGCTTTTTGCACTGAAAGAAAATCTACACCAATTATTATATCAGCTGTTAGTTTCGGTATTATGAACAGATTTGCAATTATCTGGTGTCCTTGGCATTCAAAATCTAGATGCGTTTGTTGCGATATTTCTATACCCATCCCAACTAATGCACCTTGTATCTTTGTTTTTTGTACTGTGAGCATCGGTTGATTAACTGAATCCTTGCATTTAGGGAACAGCCTATCTGAAATAGCTAAGAGTTCACTTCCACTATCAATTACAGCAGTACCCATAATTCCTCCAATTTGTACTTTTACCACCGAATAGATTTCCTGTTTGGGTAGCGTTTCCTTTTCATCAAGTAATATCTCCCTCATTTCCTCATATTCTATAATATTTTTATTATTATTATTGATTGTTCCTGATTCCTGTTGTTATTCATTCCACCCCATCCTGGGTCAGACCTTTGACGAGTTTCCCTATTGTCACCCCATGATGTGCCATTATTTTGTGGCTTCCATCTGCATTCATTTTGTTGCCTATATTCTCTGCCATAGTTCTCCCACTGTACATTGTTCCCACTATGATATCTATCATCCATGTTTTAGTGAGGCAGCCGATTTACATTGGTTTGCCAATTATGGCCACTATTATTCCCTCCATTGCTCTCCCTTCTTTCACTTTGCAAGTCTCTCTGCATATGTTTTTCTCGCACTTGCTGCTCGTTGAAAGCAAACTCCAACTCTCTTAGGATACCACTGAATCCTTCTACATCACTCCCACATCGGTAGATGAGCGTTTGCTGGTACGAAATTGGCAACTTCAAGTAACACAGTCTTATGATCTCAGCCGGTGTGGATGAGTCATCCAAATACTGATTTTTCTTGGTCAAGTTTTCAAAATACTTCACCGGACTACGGAGTCCTGAACTCTCCAAGTCTCTGCTCATCATTATTTCCTATTCGATCCTGCCCTGTGTCTCCTTGGACCAGTATTTGTTTTAAAATGCATCACGAAGCTTTTCGTATGACATGCACATTTTTGCAATGTTCTGCATGCATTCGGTAGATGTTCTCTTGATATGTGAACATTCGAAGTCCAGTTGGTACATCAGAGGCCAGTGTGGAGGTAATGATAAATCAAGTTGCCCAATGAATGTTTTTGGGTGTAAAAACATTACCCTCATCTTTGTAATGCTGGAATTTTCGTACAGAGATAAAATGCTTAAAACTGAAAATTTCTTCCCACTCGACCTACCACTTTCTCACTTGGCGCTAATGTTTCTGGTCTATTGTTACTTTGGGCATCCTCTCTTCTACTCCCTATCAGGTTTTCATCACTGGAAAAATGTCCCATGGTGTGCATTATCAGGTAACAATTATGCATATGAAATATCTCACTGCCGTTCTCCGTATTCGCAATCTGTGACCCAATCGCGCCATATCTCTAGTGATATTTCATTGCTCTGCAGATACACTTTCAGTCTGAAGTTGACGAGCAACTCTTACATTCGAGCACATTCTAGTATCGTCTGGGCTTGGACATGATTGTGCTGAGTTTGAACTAGCTCTGTCTGTTTCTGTTATTTCCAAATCGCCTACTATTTCTTTTCTGAGATGGGAGTTTTGAGTATGTTGCAACCTGACTTCCTGAGATAATTGTTTAATTTTGCTCTCTCTGTTTTGTTTAAATTGTGAGAGCTCTGCGGTCAATGCCTTATATGGTGCAATTTCTGTCTTTTGCAGCTGTTTCTACTTGTTTCAAGCGCCTCTGCAACTTCGTTAATGCACCTCACCTATCTTTGTTGATTTTTCTGTGTTCTCTAATGTTTCAAGAGCAATCTGCTTTGCACCCCTCGCTAGTAATCGCGCCTCGTTTGCGGTTCTTCTGACCTCCGCAATCCCTCGTTCTAGTTTTGTTCAGAGTGTCACTACCTCATTTTTCACTTCCCTCGTTTCATGTTTTATCAACTGAATTTCGACACAAACATTTTGAATTTTACTTCCCATTTCAGAGCGTACTTCATCATTCTCCTTTTTTATTTTATCTCCCAATCCAGAGCTGACCTTTTGAATTTTATTTCCCATTTCACTTCCCATTGCTTTTAGGTACGCAAGGATGTCCAACATACCTGTGTTATCTAGATCTTCCCTCCTATTGTGATTTTCTCTTTCTCTAGTCTTAGGTGATTTTCTGCCCTTTTCCCTTTCCATTTCTTGGTATTCAAGAAAGTCATCACTGCGCGCCCCTGATATGCTGCCTTGTGACGATGTCACTGACGGCGATCTACCACGATTCTTAGATCTTCTGCGTTCACTTGGACTTCCTACATTAGAGTCCCATATCTTTACAATTGCCTGAGTGTTGAATTTTTCGGGAGCATTTCCAATGCTGGTTTTATTATCATAGCATCTAGTGCTGAAAATTTGTTTGTCAGTGCTCTCACTGTGGCCGTACATATGTGCTGAAATTGTTTGCACGTTTTGCTCGGCATACGCCACGTTTTCTGAGTGGAATAACTGGTAACAGTAACATTTTCTTGTGACATACGGTGTTTCCGAAAGAGTGCATTGTATTTCACTTCCAGCTCTTGATACTTCCTCTCAAGTTCATTGTATTTTTAACTGATTGTCTCCAGATTGTCTGTTAATACACTTAAAGTTTCTTTTTTTGAGATTAGCGTGTACATTACTTTGTTTTTCACGGCACTTACTAGGCACTGACAGCATGTACACTCATGTTCGTCGTTTATATATTTCAGGTCCAATTTTACACATTTGCCGTGATAACAGCCCTTGCAGTCAACGCACCGTATACCTCTTTTCACTTTCTTTACACAGATTTTACACATACCACTATCGCGTTTTAAAGTTATTGAGACATCACTACATGAATGACTTTCACTCGCCACCATCTTAAACAATGCTACGCAAATGAAACTTTTCATAGATTGCAGAATAGGGTTTTCCCTATATTTTATATGTTGTAATATGTCTTGTCGTGGGAACATTAACTGGTGGCAATTTATGCAGACACAATGTGTCCTCATTACTTAGCTCTAATTGCAAAAGAAATACCACAATGCTCTCCCACCTAAAACCAATGTCAAGATTTTCTCTAAACATGGTTGGCAGACAACTTGATCTTGAGATTTTAAGATTTTATCTTCCATAAGAAAAAGCTCATATGTTATAAAATTTTGCCAAGAAATTATCGTATCCTTCACCTCACGAATGCCTGAGAAGGCTTTTTGAGTTTTTCCTTATACCGAAAAGCAGTTACAGATAAGTGTGTTCTTAAAATTTGTGCTGAAACTGGAGATTATTATGTTACCATTCCTCCCATGAACCACATACCTTGCCATTGGTAGGGAAGCTTGCGTGCCTCAGCAATACAGAGCAGTATCTTCTGACAGCAGCAGCAGCAGCACCTGGACCCATTTTAAGAGGCACCAAAAACAGGAAGCCCTCAAAAAAGGACCAAAATTTTTTATACCCAGAGGTAGGGAAAAACCAGTATAACAAATAGAGCAATAGATTCAAAGAAATTCAATTTGAAAATACTGCATCAAAATTTTCAATAGGCATCCAAAAAATTACAAGTGTTATTAGCTGCTGAAGTGCAGAGCATTATTTAGAGGAGAATGAAATAAAGATGTTCAATCTAATGGGATTTAAAATGTAGCATATTACTGCAGAACTGTACATAAAAGTGGGGGAATAGCAATATATGTAGACAGCAAAGTAACAGATTGCACTCCACAGAAGATCACAAACTGTACAAAATTTTGCTTTGAATCAGCAGCAGTACAAATAAAGTTCATGGGGGGAAAATGGCTTGTAATAGGAATATACCGATCACCTAGCTCATGCAGTGAAATATTTTTACTGGAAACTGATGTGCTACTGCATAAAGTCGCGAAGCAATATACTTTTGTAATAACAGCTGGTGACCTAAATATAGATATGCTTAAAGTCAGTGACTACACAAGAAATTTTTAAGACATTGTAAGGACATACAATCTCTGGTTTCATGTAACAAATCCAACAAGACATACAGAAACATCTAGCACATTGATAGAACATGTTCTGTCAAATGTACCTACAGAGAGACAAAAAGTTCAAGTTATAAATGCTGTTGTTGCTGACCATTTTGGACAAACAATTGAACTGCCAGATCACATAAAAACTGAGGAAAATTTAGGGCTGAATTTAGACTAACCAGCCTAAGAAATCTGAGAATGCTGAAATTTTTGCTACAGGTAGAAAGATAGGATGATATGTACACAGAGGACAGTGTACAAAAGAACTGGAACTCTTTCTGTGGCATATTAAGACACCACATAGATACAGTTTGTCCTAAAATATGCCGAAATATTAGGGGTAAAAAAAAAAAAAAAAAAAAAAAAAAAAAAAAAAAAAAAAAAAAAAAAAAAAAAAAAAAAAAATTGTTCACCACAGAAATTAAAAAAGCAAGAGATGAACTGATTGAACTCTTTGAAACATATCAAAAAGGGAAAGGTCAGGTCAGTCATGAGGCTTACAAGCGTAGGAAGAAAGCATACACTGGGATGATACGAGAAGCAAAGGCCAGTCACAAAAAATCTGAAATACAATCTTCTTCCAACATCTCTAAAACAGTCTGGAACTATATAAATGAAAACAGAAAAGAACCATATGACTTGAAAGATACAAATATAGTGCTGACAAGGGAAGGGAAAGAAGTGACCGATTCGCAAATGTGAAATATTTTCAACCAGCACTATATAGCTATAGCGGAGAAATTTCTAAAACAAAACATATCAGTACCAAAAAGAATGGAAAGTCCCAAAATGTTGGCCATGTGATGGTTGTTAGTTCAAGTTCTTAGTCTGTTACCTAAACATGCATTCAATTACAGATTACAAGAACCCGACAACAAAAACAAAAAATGAAGAGAGGCAGTTACTCGTCTGTGGATAACTGATTGTGGTGCACAGGTACACATACAAGTAATCTGCAGTCTCAAGTTTTCGAGCCATAGATATTTTTGTTGCATATACCTTCTAGATGAGATTTACACATGCACACCTAGATTGAAGCATGAAGCTATCTGATCTGTGTGCCAAAATCAGCAACAGGATCAGAGGCTGCAAGAAGGTAGCACAGAAATATTGAGCAAGTTGTCTGTATTCTATGTACTGTAAAATTATTTTTTCTTTTTCTTTCCTTACATTAAACTTCAAAGAGAATGATTGAGAGTGTAATCCATAAAAGACAGTAACCCACACACCTCAGAAGATTCGGGCTGTTCTAAAGAAGATAATGTGACACAGCACAGATAAAGTTATCTGAAGCAGAGTGGCATAGACTATGGAACAGTGATTATAGACCTACTGATCAAACTTTGTGAGATGTAGTTAATACAGTCATTGCTTAGTGACTGCTGCCTCCACTTAGCTACAACTGCAGGACAGGGTTAGGCCTAAAGCAGCAAGACTCGCTAATCTAAACTTTTACATTTCTCAACTGTTGTCCCTTACATGCACTTCTTTTTTGCACATCGTAGCCAAGGCTAGAGTTATGTTATTGATTATATTTATAAAACAGCAAGAGGAATACACAAGACAGAAATTCAGCAACTGCGTGTACCAATGATATATACTGCTGCTGAAAAGTCACACAACTTTTGCAGGGAAACACAAAGCTACATAAGTAACTCCAACATTGCCCATCATGCTACATCAAATTTTAATGTGTTTATACATCAAAAGTTATCATTCATCTGTTTTTGTGTGGATATATATGAATTTTCAACTTTTAATGTAGCATGTGCATACATTTTACATTTTTCGCAAATGTCCATATTTTTTTATTTTTAGTTTTGGGAATTTGGGTCTTTTGATTTTGGTTTTAATCACATTTTGTCAACAATTTATACACTTTCTACTTCAGTTATTGAATTACATCATTGTGGACTTATGTGGAAGAATCTTTCAATCTTTGTTCAGTAAAAATATTGAAATTTATGATGAAAAGTGTTTTGATCAGTTTTCAAGTTTAAAGAAGAAATCCCAGCCACTTGTGATGGGAAATCTGAACCAAGCCAGAAGAAATGGTGCAAGTACATTGAGTTGTCTATTAGTGAAGAACAGTTTAGTGAATCAGTTGAAATTGCACATTTTTTCTTTGAAGTGGCAGTCCATAATGGTTGTGTTGAGAGGTTGTTCTCCTTAATACAACCACAGTGGGCAAAGGAGAGAAACATACTGACAGTCAAATGTGTAAAATTGTGCCAACAAAAGACAGCAAATTGAAAAATTCTCTGGCAAAGAAAACTGAGGGACTTGGAGAATCGTATTGAGAACTATTTTAGAGTGTGATGAAATCTTTGGCATTGTAAATGGTGAGCTGGTTAAGCCAGAAGAAAGTGAACAAAATCATGACACCAATCTTGCTGAATAGACCGAGGCTAAAGCAGAAGCAAGGAAATGGATAATTCTGTCACTTGATGCCAAGTCATTACTTTGTATTAGGGAATACAAGACTGCTGAATGGTTTTGGGGTAAGCTGTATAAAATTATGATGGTCACTCAACTGAAAACCTTGATGCACCTACACACAAATTTCATAAAACTGTGTGGGAAGCATGACTTTTGCAAAATTTTACCATAGAGTTCGATTACATGTATGAGGTCCGTTCAAAAAATTCCAAAACTTTGTCCACAAAATTTTTCTAAGCTTGCCTTTTACTTACTCTGCATGGTCTCCTTCGAAATACTATCGTCCACAATTGATACACTGCTGCCAATGCTATTTCCACTTCCAGAAACAGTCTTGGCACACCTCTTACTGGATCGCATGAAGCCCCATCTGTGAATTTTTAAAATCTCATCTATTGTTGCAAATCCTCATTCTTTCAATGTGGAAATAAAGAAGAGTCCACAGGAGCTAGGTCTGGAGAGTACAGAGGATGATGCAGCACAGTGCTTTTGTTTTTTGTGCAGTAGTCACACACCAACAGGGATGAATGTGCCGGTGCATTATTGTGATGCAAGAGCCATGAATTGTCTTGCCACATTTCATTGCGTGGGAAGAACACCTGTTGAGAGCCAGCATATGAACTGTGGTCTTTTCCTGAGGCATATGTAGGGTGAAGCAATATGTTGATTGACCTTATACGAACATACAGTCTTCAGAATTTTAACAGTAAACCACTCCATCAAGTACAATGTCTTTCTGATAATGTCTGCCAGTGACAATGACTGCGCTTTTCTTTGATGCTTTTGTGCTTGTAAAATCAAACCATAACAAAATGTGCTACTCTACTTCTTCTGTGTTTTGTATTTCACTACAATTTTGTCACATTGTGACTTTTCGATATGTATGAACAACCCCAAGAAGCATGTGATGTTATCACTACATTGTGTGTGTGTAACTTGCTCTCTATCAAGAATGGCATGTGGCGTTATATTTGCTAATCATCTAGTCACAAACCTGGTTTGATATCCTGTAAGCCTGTATTTTATTTAGCAGGTGACTGTGCATAACTGTGTTAAACACCTTCTGAAAGTCAAGGACTGTGACATCGACCCGGGCACAGGTGCCTACATCCTTTTGGGTCTTGAGGATGAGCAAAGTGACCTTGCTTTTACAAGATCATAGTTTACGGTACTGTGCTGATTCCTATAGAGGAGGTTATCAGTCTCAAGGAATGTCATGTTTAAGCATTAAGTTCGTTTCAAAGACTGACATTGCCTATACTTGTATGCATTTCCTTGACAACCCTTCTTGAATCTGCAAATGACATGCACATTTTACAATCACTTGGAACACTTTGTTCTTCCAACAACCAATGATAGAATGCTGCTAGAAGAGGAGAAAAGTTCCTTCGCTCTCTCTGCACAATTAAATAGGTTGCCTTTCATCTGTTAAACACTTTTAGTTGTTATCCTGCCATAAAGACACTTATTCTGTTATGTAATTTTGGATTTCATGTGTTAGCTGAAAAGAGTAACTGTAGTACGACCTTCATCCATGAAATATTTTTGGGGAAAGATATGTAGTATTTCAGCCTTCTTTGTGTTATCTTCCATTTCTATTCGAGTATGGCCATTGTATTACTGGATGGCTTTCATCCATTCACTGACGTCTTAGAAGGTTTTGTTACATCAGTAGGCAGAAATTTGCCTTTGATTTTGTTGAATGCTTTTGCATGGTTCTCTTTGTGCTCGTTTCACTTTCGTTTGTCAGCTAGGCTTTGTTTGCATTTAAACCTGGGGTAAGAGTTCTTTCCTTTCAGAGTAACTGTCTAAGAGGGTGGTTCTTTCACACCATTCACAACTTTGTGTATTGTACTGTACTCTCGATTGTGGTCTATTTGCACTTAGCTTTTACAGTTCTGACGAAAAAATTTTGATGTTAATTGCTCAAGTAAATGGAACTCTGTTTCTAGTTGTACTAAATAGAAGTTCTTTCTACTTATCTTAACATTATTGTTGACAACTTATGATCAGTGATGCTGTAAGTGGCCTTTCATTATCAAATCACTGCCCTTTGTTACATGAATGAAAAAGTTCAGACCTCCCTGGAACTGTGAAATCTAAGACAGTACCCTCACAAGTTGTTCTCTCAGTGATTGCTCAAGGTAATTTTCACATAACACATTCAAAATAATACCATGTAGAAGACTCCCCTCTAATGATCAGAAATGTTAGGCACATCCTTCTTTCCCTTCATCTCCTGCGACAGGGTACCAATAAAAGCACCTGATTACTCTACTGACCTTGTCTAACATCTAACTCCAAACAAATTATTTTGGATTCAGAATCGTTACTAACTTCACTACGTATTATTAAATTATTTATATCCATTAAACACACTCTCGCCACTGGGGTTCAACATTTTTGTGATACATAATCTAATTGTAATTACGGATATCACTGCCCTTCACTTCACTTCAGCCAGCTTTTGTTCCAAGAGCTGTGTGGACCTTATTACCATTTATAAGTCAATACATTATTTTTCATCAGATGTGAGAAGGGATCCTCTCTCCTACAAAACCTACATGTGCACTCTGAAACCCTAGTAGCCACTTTCTGTGTGTACTGCACACGTCATATATTAAGGGGAGTCCAATTCTCCACCAAAAAGCGGAGCCCGGGACGTCAAAATGTAAGACTGTCACGGTGTGAGAGCCTCCCATATAAACAATCCTATTGGCTCCAAACCAGAGGGCTGTGATTGGTTCAGGAGATGAGGCTGCAAAATACTAGATCAGCTTCTACACTATATGTGAGGCTGTCTGTCTTAACTGACCAGCCAGCCACCTATGACAATGGCCTCAAAAACTTGTATAAATTGGGTCCAGCATAGTGCACACTTCTGCTGATATTCAGTTACCTGTATCTCCTAACCAGCTGATTAAATTGGTTCATTTTTTACGTACTGCACCAATATCAAGAGCTCAGATGCTAAACCAATCCTAAGCAAAGAAGGTAAAGCTGAAAGATGGAAGGAGTATACAGAGTGCCTATACAGGGGAGATGAACTTGAAAGCAATCTTATAAAAACGGAAGTGGACGTTGATGGTGAGATGGGTGGTATGATACTGTGAGGAGAATTTGACAGAGCCCTGAAAGATCTAAGTAAAAAAAAGGCCCCAAGGGTAGACGATATTCCGTCAGAACTACTGACAGCCTTGGGAGAGCCAGCCACGACAACTCTTCCTCATGGTGTGCAGGATGTACCCTCAGACTTCAAGAAGAATATAACAACTCCAATTCCAAATAAATCAGTTGCTGACAAGTGTGCAAATTACTGAAGTCATGGTTGCAACATATTAACACAAATTCTTTACAGAAGAATGGAAAAACTGGTAGAAGCCGACTTCAGGGAAAATCATTTTGGATTCTGGAGAAACGTAGGAACATGTGAGGCAGTACTGACCATACAACGTATCTTAAGAAAAGGTTAATCTACATTTATAGTACTTGCAGACTTTAAGAAAACTTTTGAAAATGTCGACTAGAATTCTCTGTTTAAAATTCTGAAGGTAGCAGGGGTAAGATACAGGGAGCAATGGAACACGCATATTGAACAAGCAGTAAAGGAAACCAAAGAAAAATTTCGAATAGGAATTAAAGTTTAGGGAGAAGAAATAAAAACATTGCGGTTTCCCAAGGACATTGTAGTTCTGTCGGAGACAGCAAAGGACTTGGAAGAGCAGCTGAACTGAGTGGACAGTGTCTTGAAAGGATGAACATCAACAAAAACAAAATGAGGACAATGGAATGTAGCCAAATTAAATGATGTGATGCTAAGGGAATGAGATTATGAAATAAGACACTTAAAGTAGTAGATGACTTCTGCTATTTGGGCAGCAAAATAACTGATGATGGCCAGAGTAGAGAGAATATAAAATGTAGACTGACAATGGAAAGAAAAGTGTTTCTGAAGACGGAAATTTGTCAACATCAAGTGTTAGGAAGTCTTTTCTGGGGGTATTTGTCAGAAGTGTGCCATGTATGGAAGTGTAACATGGACAGTATACAGTTTACACAAAAAGAGAACAGAAACTTTTGAAATGTGGTGTTACAGAAGAGTGCTGAAGGTTAGGCGGGTCGATCATGTAACTAATCAGGAAGCACTGAAGAGAATTGGGGAGACAAGAAATTTGTGGCACAACTTGTCCAAAAGAAGGAATCAGTTGACAAGACACATTCTGAGACATCAAGGGATCACCAATTTGGTATTGGAGGGAATTATGTGAGGTAAAAATCGTAGAGGGAGAGGCGACCAAGAGAGAATACAGTCAGCAGATTTAGAAAGATGAGGGTTGCAGTAGTTATTTGGTGATGAAGAGGCTCACACAGGATAGAGTAGTATGGAGACCTGCATCAAACCAAACTTTAGACTGAAAACAAAAACAACAACAACAGCAAATTATTCATATTATTTATCCACTCTGTGGCCGTGCGTGAGCGCTCCATGCTTGAAGCTCACCAAGGACATGTGACTGGTAATGCTGGGGCATTGTTGGCCTAATACCATGTGACAACACTCACTCCAGAGAAAAAAGCTCAGCTTTCAAAATTTCAGAAGCCAGCAGTAAATGAGGAGCACAATATCATTAAGTCATAACATCCAAGACAGTAGTACTCCTTAGAGTGCCTATTGTCAACATTAAACATTTCGTCTCCTGATGGTAAGTCTTTGGTTAGCAATTTTGTCACATAATTTACTGATTTTCATTACAGGAACTCGCAGATATTGGTGTGTCCCATTACCTGTAGTTCATATAAGATGTGCTGCAACATTTGCTGGTGACTGTACCTCACGTTGTCTGCAAGATGTGGTTTCAACAAAAAATGCTCCATTCCACTTCAATATTACCATCTATAAACATATATGTCATCATTGGATTACAAGGAGAGTTCCTGTGATGTGCCTAGTGCAAGAGCTATCTCACTCCAATGATGTTAATTAATTTGTTATTGTACAAAATCCTAACAGAACTGGAAGCGGAACTGGCTTGGTGGGTGACAACTGCCTTTCTCATTGCACAACAGATAATCGGGATATTAGAGAGACTGCAGTGCAAAATTTTCTGCTTCACTGTAATGTGTTCGTCAAGAGTGGTGTTTTTCATTTTGAACACTTGTTATGAGTTGTTGCTATAAGGAATTAAGTTGTTTATGCCAGTTAAAAACACTAACCTATTCTGACCAGTAGCACTTTCTCTGTAATCTGCATAACATGGCCCCAGGATTTGGGCTGCTCTGTAGATGCGAAACAGTAGTCAAAATAACAAGTTTCTGAAGATGTCTTTGCAGCATATTCTATAAGTAACATTATCTTCCATATTCTGAAAATTTTATCCTAATAAATGAAGTATTCAAACAAATGATCCCATAACTCATAAGAAAATATAAATATGCAAAAAAACTATCTTAATAACAAAATCACATATAGTTGTAATTATATTTACTGTAAATGTAGCTGAACTTGTGCATCTTAATAATTTCTATACATGGGTTTTCCAGTTGACCTATAGTCATAAAAACTGAATACTGTCTGTCTGTCTTGCATTTAATTGTTTGAATAGATTATATTTATAGCTTGTGGAGTTCCATGCGAAGTATTTCAGTATATGTACACAATCTTATCAAAATTTAATTATAATCCATTTCAGTTGAACCACCTACTCATGTTTCCAAATATTTCATTAACTGTATTTTCAGCAAGAGAACTGGTACAATCTTTTTATTCTTATATACAGGCTGGTCCATTGATCATGACCAGGCCAAATATCTCATGAAATAAGCATCAAATGAAAAAACTACCAAGAACGAAACTTGTCTATCTTGAAGGGGGAAACCAGATGGCGCTATGGTTGGCCCGCTAGATGGCGCTGCCATAGGTCACAAATGGATATCGAATGCATTTTTTTACTACATATTCTTGTAGTACGTAAAGAAATATGAATGTTTTAGTTGGTGCTGTAATAGTCACAAACATATAGCTCACAATTTTAGACGAACAGTTGGCAGGTTTTTTAAATTAAAATACAGAACATAGGTACGTTTGAACATTTTATTTCGGTTGTTCCAATGTGATACATGTTGTTAACTTATCATTTCTGAGAACGCATGCTGTTACAGCGTGATTACCTGTAAATACCACATTAATGCAATAATGCTCAAAATGATGTCTGTCAACCTCAATGCATATGGCAATATGTGTAACAACATTCCTCTCAACAGCGAGTAGTTCGCCTTCCGTAATGTTCGCACATACAATGACAATGCACTGACTGTCGGGCGTTGTTGGTGGATCACAATAGCGAATATCCTTCAACTTTCCTCACAGAAACAAATCTGGGGACGTCAGATCGGTGAACATGTGGGCCATGGCATGGTGCTTTGACGATCAATCCACCTGTCATGAAATATGCTATTCAATACCGCTTCAACCGCACGCGAGCTATGTGCCGGACATCCATCATGTTGGAAGTACATCGCCATTCTGTCATGCAGTGAAACATCTTGTAGTAACATAGGTAGAACATTACGTAGGAAATCAGCATACATTGCACCATTTAGATTGCCATTGATAAAATGGGGGCCAATTATCCTTCCTCTCATAATGCCGCACCATACATTAATCCGCCGAGGTCGCTGATGTTCCACTTGTCGCAGCCATTGCGGATTTTCCGTTGCCCAATAGTGCATATTATGCCGGTTTACCAACACTGTTGGTGAATGACGCTTCGTCGCTAAATAGAAAGCGAGCAGAAAATCTGTCATCGTCCCATAATTTCTCTTGTGCCCAGTGGCAGAACTGTACACGACGTTCAGAGTCGTCGCCATGCAATTCTTGGTGCATAGAAATATGGTACGGGTGCAATCGATGTTGATGTAGCATTCTCAACACCGACGTTTTTGAGATTTCCGATTCACACGCAATTTGTCTGCTATTGATGTGCGGATTAGCCGCGACAGCAGCTAAAACACCTACTTGGGCATCATCATTTGTTGCAGGTCATGGTTGACATATCACATGTGGCTGAGCACTTCCTCTTTCCTTAAATAACATAACAATCCAATGAATGGTCCGGACACTTGGGTGATGTTGTACAGGATACCAAGCAGCATACATAGCAAATGCCCATTGGGCATTTTGATCAAAATAGCCATACATCAACACGATATCGACCTTTTCCGCAATTGGTAAATGGTCCATTTTAACACGGGTAATGTATCATGAAGCAAATACCGTCCACACTGGCAGAATGTTACATGATACCACGTACTCATATGTTTGTAACTATTACAGCGCCATCTATCACAAAGCGAAAAAAAGTGGTCCAACTAAAACATTCATATTTCTTTATGTACTACACAAATATGTAATAAAAAATGGGGGTTCCTATATCCGTTTGACCTACGGCAGCGCCATCTAGCGGGCCAACCATAGCGCCATCTGGTTTCCCCCTTCAAGCTAGACAAGTTTCGTTGTTTGTAATATTTTCGTTTGTGCTTATTTCGCGAGATATTTGGCCAGGTCCCGATCAATGGACCTCCCTGTATGCATCACTGGCAAACATTTTCATCTTTTGACACTGCAGATGGAACTTTCTTTTCTTTATGAATGATACAACAGATGACTCATAATGGCACTCTGCAGTACACCAGACCTGATTCTTGCAAATGTGGAGTGCCTATTGTAATGCGACTATCCGAGAACATGCGCACACTGTTTCCGTTGTACAGGCAAGATAAAAACTATGAACTTGCAGTATCTACTATTTCATAACAATTTAACTTTAGTAAGACAATATCATGACTTACACAACAAATGTGTAACTTGGTCACAAATTCTCAATGGGAATAATTTCTGATTTATTTTGATTCTAGTATATCTTAAGTCAAAGAAAATTCGCGTGACAAATGTTTAAAATCTGATTTGTTAGCCACTAAGATTTTTTTCTGTAACATGTTTTCATAGGTTTCATTTTTCATGATGATCTCAATTTTTAAAGCACCTGGTAATAACAAGATGGATCTGTAATTCTTTACTATTGTTTTATCCCCCTTTTTGCTAAGCTAGTTGGAGGTAAAAAGTAGCAGCCTAGTCTTCCACTGGAACAGATTTTCTGATTTATCCGCATACAGTATTATTCTAGGAATGTAATGGTTGAAATTATTCAGCACTATGTCAAATTTTTACAAATATTACATATATTTTTAGGAAATTTAATATGAAATGGAGCTGAGCAGCTATACATGTTACCTAAATGACATCATAAATATGACTACCAGGATGACATTAAGTTTAAAGTAACAATATCTCTCTGCAACATTGACAAAGTCTACCCTCGTATAATTGCACTTTCTGCCTAGAATTCACAGCTTCACCATTCATTTCACCTTACATGTCTTTTCAGTCTAATTGCCACAGTGGATGTTACTTACCAGTAAACTAGAATCCCCCCCCCCCCCCCCCCAACTACTCCACAGCATTTTTGCAGTTTAAATTACTCTCGTGATGTCCTGCTGTCTCCAAAGCTCCTTCCTCATTAATATGACAAATGAAAATATTAATGTATTTTTTTTTCACTGAATGCAGAGTGTTTTTTCTGGGAAATCATTAAAGTACAGTTTTTTTATTTTTTTCTAAGTGAAAATATGTATAGTGACAACACAGAACATTTGATAGGATGACTGAGTCGGGCTAAAATTATCTGCCTGCACTTAAGACATCATCTTGTCTTCGTAATGGTACTACTCTAACAGTTGACCTCTGTGTTGAGTTTGAGACAAAGGGGGAGTAACAACGTGCTGATAA
This sequence comes from Schistocerca americana, assembly GCF_021461395.2. Taxonomy (NCBI): domain Eukaryota; kingdom Metazoa; phylum Arthropoda; class Insecta; order Orthoptera; family Acrididae; genus Schistocerca; species Schistocerca americana. The sequence continues at coordinate 615,951,599 of NC_060120.1, forward strand.
CGTCACTTACTCTTTGAGGTATGATCAAATAACTCACTTTGTAGAGTATTTCTCACAGAAACCTGATTTCAAATTTGAATTCTGGTTTATCAGGCAGTCTTAATCTTTTGTGAACATACAAATGCTGCAATGTTCAGTGGTAAATAATTATGAAAATGCAGGACATTGGATGTCTTGAAAGGTTTTTCTTCAATCTACTACCAAGAAGTAAAACAGGATTTAAGGAAGACAATGTCTGTATTAATAAAAGTAAATTACATAACAAATCTAACTTCTGTTATTTTTAATGCATATTATATTTATAATCATAATAAAAAACAACGACATAAATTGGAATTGTACAGAAAAATTACTGTTAAGTATCCAAGTTTGCACTGACAAACACGATGCAGCAGAAAAAATAAGATTTGCATATCACTGGCCAGATATGCTCCCCTTGCTGCAACTGTACAGCAAGTAAGTTTTCTGGCCGCTTCAAAATTGAATATCTGATTAACAAAGGTAACAAGGAAAACAACGAATATAAATGAGACATTTAAAATATAAAATTATCTTTTGAGACACAGAAGAGAGCTGTGCAAGTAACATTAATCATTTATAATACAACGTCTGAAAAATTACTGTTGATATGTTTTTAATTTATAACTTAATTATAAATATTAACATGAGCAGTTATAAATAAATCACATCACTTTCCTGCCAAAAAATGGAACTTCTACATGTGGCATGTTATTTACTTAAAGAAATAAAAATATAAAATTCTAAAATAAAAGCTCATTGAACGCTTCCTCCATCTTTTTTTTTTTTTAACTTGTGCTTCAGACCAAAATAAATCACTGAAATCACAACAAACCCGCCACGAAGATTAAGTTATAATAATCTGTTTTCTGTGGAACCTTCGTACTTCTAGGCATACCACATCAAATTATCACACATGTACGGCACCTCGAACATCGTATCTCACAATACACTTCACAACACTGTGCTGGCCATGCACAGGAACTATTAATCATGTCTCATATTTCACAGACGTAAAAACTGCAAATGTGTTTCACGATACTAGATTTCCTCACACAGTCTGAGGTAGTGGTTTTCACTTTATAGTTCCACTACTATAACAACTTTCACATGCACTGTTATTGCATTATTTTTACATGTTTATAATCAATCAATCATATTGAGTTTAATTACAATATTCACAAGATTTAAAAAAGTTATTCAACAATTAACATCAGCTTTGTTCCCTAATCTTTTGTCACTGTGTACAACAAAGCTTTGAGACGGTATTAGGCATAAAGTTGGAACTCTCATGAGCAAAATGTAAATGAGTTCTATAAAAGTACTGTAATTACCTTAGAATTGGAGCATTGCATTGTTGCATTGTATACCAAGGACAGAAAGTTTATAACAAATCAGTTGGGTGCAGCAGTAAACAGCTAGATAGCACCTGCAAGTACTTCTAAATTAGTTTAGTGAAATTAGTGAATTCGAAATGCTGCCCAAACTCACTAGGACTCATTACCTCATTTACACTAGACTGATCTGTAATTACATCTTTTATACCATACTCTTACAAGTCAATGAAAGTATGAAACAAAAATCTAGACCAATTAGGTCATAAAAATGCAGCCATTGTATTGATAAATGTTTATACAGTGTAGTCACTCCTGGTTAAACACAAATAAAGGTAAAATGATATGATGCATTAACTGAATTCTAACAAATGTAATCAAGTATATACAGCTATCAAGAATGCTGCTTTACATGCGTAACTGAAAGGCCCTTACACACTGTGGCAATGAAATCATATTTTTTTCCTTCACTAACCTCAAAACCTTAAGTGAAGCAATGTCAACAGCAATAACGAACTGAAGTATTTATTAATATTTGAAAGGAACATGAGTTGAAGCACTGGGTATGGATACTTATGGATTATAATATTCTGTGACTGATATCTTGTCCCCAGATAAGGCACTACTGATTTGTATACTGGCTCACATTCACAATATAAGTAATATACTCTTCCATTCATTTGCTGTTAAAAAAAATGAAAAGCTGACATCTGGCATTGCTACTCACAGTTGCAAAATATAACAATAAAAATTAGTAGGTCATTGTTACAAAAAAATGAAACACACTTAATGTTTTTGACTGTTCTTAAAACCACATTAAACAATAAATAAGCTTAACAAAAAAGGGAAATAAAGTATGAAATCAGACTCCCTTGACTGATAAAATGATAGCATACTACCTAGCAATATGTACCAATCATTAAATTCACATTTTTATTCCAAAATGTTTTGTTCTCGATTTCTGTTCAGTGTCTAAAAACACAGCCACAGAAGAAAAATGTTTATAAATGATGAAACACGATGTAGAAAAATTAAATTAATAAAATAAAACAATATTGACTGACAGATATTGACATAATACTCCAATACTAAGATAATAAATGTCGCCTTGTTTCTTTCTTCCATAAGGCTGACTTCTGTTCTCAAAATTCTGAACTATCCGATATAAACTTATCGTTTTTGACACAAGAGATTGAATACGACTTAAGAGGAGGCTGCCCCTTGAGTAGTGACCAAATAACTGGGATGGGATGCTGCAGTAGCAGTAGCACCAGCCAATTTTCATAATGTACAAGTTCATTAATGTTTCAGCAGTCTATCAATGACAAACACTGAACAAGGCTTCTCTGCACAGACACTGTGCAATATAAATGAGCGTTTCCTTGAAGCCTTTGCACAGATGAAAAAGCCATGATTTTGAATGCACTATGTTTCATGGTGAATCATTCTTTCCTAATAAAAGACCGTCCACTGCAAAAGAAAAGAACACAATGGTAAGAGAAAATATATAGTTAAATCTCTCTCTCTCTCTCTCTCTCTCTCTCTCTCTCTCTCACACACACACACACACACACACACACACACACACACACACACGAGAGAGAGAGAGAGAGACAGAGAGATTTTCTATGCCAAAGGAAAGTTATAAAACTAAACAATAAATGTGGCCTTTATGTCCTATACAAACACATGTTAAGGCAATGTCTGTAGCAGATACTGTAACAATGACAGAATTGCATACAAAAAAATGCAATAAATTGACTCAAAATTTGTTCTAGACAAAATCCGATACGGTGGAAGAAGGTGGAGAAAGACAAAGTAGAAAATTACAGCACACGCGTAACAGTGTCGCATCTACCACAAGACGCAGCCTTATCGAAGGCACCTTCAGTGCCAGGCAGGAGGGTTTGCATGCTCCAGTCAAGGGCTCTGCCAGTGGAAACATAGCTAATGGCAGCGTTACCCAAGCCAGCAAGCCTCGAAAGAGGATCAGATGAATCATGTCTTAGGTAGGGTAAAGGAGACTTTATAAGTGAAAGGAAGCCAACCTCTCTAGGGGAATAAACTCCCAAGGAAAAAATCCTACTTCTCCAGGTTCAGGGTTGGGTGTGGGTCAAACAATCCCATCTCGTAATATTATTGCAGATACCAAACACTGAACTAGGAAGGATATGGATTACAAGATGATGACACAGCAAAGAAAAAGGTTAACAAGAAGGAATATGGATATCATGATACCCATCTGGAATGTGACAAAACTGAAGAGAGACCAAACAAATTGTGAGAAATCAGCAAGGAAATGGGTAAGAATAGAATAAAAATAGCTGTGCTACAATAAATAAAATGGAAAAGACAGGGAGCAATCACATTGGAGAAATATATTCTGCAGGATAGTGAGTGGAATACAGACCATCATTGTATTGGCTTTCTTATACATAGCTCAATGAAGCCAAATATAATTAGTTTCAAAGCAGTTAGCAACAGGTTGTGTTCTTTAAGAGTTAGGACAATTTTTTTCAATATTACGATGATGTGTGCCTCTGCACCTAACATAGGAATCAAATGAAGATGAGAAGGATGCATTTTACTCCAAACTGGAGGACAAAATGACCAAAGTGCAAAGGCATGATGCAAAAACAATACTTACGGATTTGAAAGTGAAAACTGGAGAAGAAGAAGTGTATAGCAAAACAACAGGAAAATAAAGTTAGGATGAAGTCACTGATGATAACACTAATGCTGACAGACTTCATCAATGGTAAGGAGATGACAAAAGGCACACGGCATCCAACGAAAGATGGAGACACAGATTATTACTTACTGTTAGTGCGGATCAGGTATAGAGAGTCTACAGAATGGCAAGAAACAAAAAGAGTGTGTGTGTGTGTGTGTGTGTGTGTGTGTGTGGGGGGGGGGGGGGGGGGAGGATACAATAAACAAAAAATCTAAATCAAAGAAAAGCAGGAAGAGTACAAAAAGAAATTAGAAGAGATTATGAAGACAAGAATGAGTTCATGGATGGACGGGTATTTGGAAACTATATGGAGGACAGCAAAAACAGCCACCAGTATAGCCGCAGAAGAAGTACTGGAGAGGGCAGAATACCAAAGAGCAGTGAAATGGCTTGATGAGGAATGCTCACTGACAATCCAAGAGAGAAATGAACTGGGGGTGGGGGGGAGAGGAGAGGACAACACCAGTAGTAGAAGACTATAGAGAGAAGGGCAAAAGAGAAGATACATTCTTTAGGGTGAAGGAAAGGAAGTATGAGAGTAGGAAGTATGAGAGTAGGAAGATAGAGTAGTTGGACTAAATGAGGGACAATAAATAGAAATGAAAATTCTATGAAAGATCTAGAGCAATGAAGAGAGGGTTCCAACTGAGAGCAGTCTTAAAAGGATAAGGGTGGAAACCTCATTGGAGATAAAAGCGAAGTTCGGGAAGTTGGCAAGAGTATTTTGCTGAGTTACTTCATGGAACAGGGTCAGCGAACAGAGAGCAAAGAGAGAGAGAGAGAGAGAGAGAGAGAGAGAGAGGAAACCTTGAATGAACAAGAGGAGGAACTGAACTCAGAATTGGAATTAGAGGCAAATGCGAAGACGCAGGAAGCCAAACCATCAGAATTAGAGGAAGTGAAGAATGCAATTAAAAACTTAAAGAATAACTAAGCAGCAGGAGAACACAACATAGAGGCCAAATTATTAAAACATGGGGGAAAGGAGGAGGCAGCTGGTAGTAAATTAATAAAGGAAATATGGATAAAGGAAGAAATTCCTAAGGAATGGAGCATGGGAATAAGCTGCCCATTACATAAGAAAGATGACTGGGCAGAGTGCAGTACTTACCATGGAATTACTTTCTTAGATACAACATGTAGGGTGTTTAGTAAGATTTTAGCTTCTCAGCTATGATACCAGATGGAAATGATACTGGGAGATTATCAGGCTGGATTTAGGAAAAATAGATCCACAACAGACCAGCTATTTTTATTCAGATGAGTGTGAGAGAATATTTATGAATGACAAGCAGCTGCATCAGTTGCACGTTTACTTTAAACAAACATATGACAGCCTAGACAGGGATGAGATTCTATAAACTATGAAGGATTTTAGAATCCCACTAAAATTAGGGAAGTTGACTGAATGACAATGAAAGCAACAGTTTGCAAGATTAGAATAGTGCAAGAGTTGTCAGTAGAATTCCTTGTGGGGAGGGGGCTGCAGCAGGAAATTGTGATCTCTGTGCTCCTCTTTAACTTAGTGCTAGAGAAGGTAATTTGGCAAATGCCAACAAAGCTAGGGGGGCAGAGGTGGTGGTATATGCTGATGACATCCCATTAATTGCAAGGAATATCAGAGCCTTGTAGGGTAATGATGATGCATTGGAAGGAGCAGTGTAGAAGTCCAGAATGGAAACGGATATAGGTAAAACAAAGAATACGATGATGAGAGATCCTAGTGGGAACAGAGGAGACACTGCAATAAAAATAAATGGGAAAGAGTACCAAAGAGTGGAATACCTAGGCCTGATAATACCAGAAGATGATAACACCAGAAGAAATTTGAGAAAGGATAGCTAGTGGAAACCAATGTTGTTGCTTCTTGCAGAATGTATGGATCAGAAAGCTGGGTGGTGACCACAAGGGAGGAAGGCTGGTTACTGAGATGGAAAAATGAAGATTTTGAGAAAGATATTTATGGCAATGGGAGAGGAACGAAGTTGGAAATAAGGACAAACACAGAACTACAGACACTTTTTGGACAGATGAATATTGTAATGAAAATCAAGTAAGGAAGAATAAGATGGGCTGGACATGTACAGAGAATGCCAGAAACTCAAACTGTTAATAAAGTGTTTATAGAGAAGCCCAAATGGAGAAGGAGAAAAAACCCAGGAAAAGGTGGCTTGAAGGTATGGAGGAGCAATGGGAGTCAGGAATTGGAAAAGAAAAATGATGGACAGTGAAGAATAGAGGCAGGTGACAAAGGAGGCCAAGGTTTTACAAGGTCTGTAATGCCAGTCAGTAAGTAAGTAAGTAAGTAAGTAAGTAAGTGTAACAATAGGGCAATAAACTGGGACACAAATGATAAGTCACTATAACACATATAAGCTATTTTAAGGAAGTGACAGTAAAAAATTAAGTTTTTACCTAACAGTTACCACAGAGACAATAGTTAAGTCTAAATGGCAAGGACGCTAGAGAGGAGTATAAAAGAAATTGAATCAAATGGGAAGAACAGAAGAGCCATTAAAAAAAAAAAAAAAAAAATTACATTAGAATATAGTTGACAAGGCAGAGGGAAAAAATGGACACTCCAACCACACAGACAAGAGCCAATGAGGCGAGTAGACAGGATAAATATACCAAATGGGATTGAGTAATGAGAGTTGAAGGATGGAAGTACACTGAAGTGCCAAAGAAACTGGTATAGGCATACGTATTCAAATACAGAGATATGTAAACTGGCAGACTAAAGTGCTGCAGTTGGCAACAGATATATAAGACAACAAGTGTCTGGTGCAGTTGTTAGATTGGTTACTGCTGCTACAATGGCAGGTGATGAAGACTTGAGAGTCTGAATGCGGTGTAATGGCTGGTGCATGAGCAATGGGACACAGCATCTCTGAGGTAGCGAAAAAGTGGGGATTTTCCCATACGACCGTTTCACGAGTGTACCATAAATATCAGGAATCCAGTAAAACTTTAAATCTCCGACATCGGTGGGGCTGCAAAAAGAGCCTGCAAGAATGGGACCAATGACGACTGAAGAAAATCTTTCAACGTGATAGAAGTGCAACCCTTCCGCAAATTGCTACATGTTTCAAAGCTGGGCCATCAACAAATGACAGCATGTGAACCTTTCAATGAAACATCACTGATATGGGCTTTCAGAACTGAAAGCCCACATGCGTACCCTTGATGGCTGCATGGCACAAAGCTTTATGCCTCGCTTGGGCTCGTCAGCACAGACATTCGACTGCTGATGACTGGAAAAATGTTGCCTGGTCGGACAAGCCTCGTTTCAAATTGTATTGAGCAGACGGATGTGTATGGGTAAGCAAACAACCTCATGAATCCACAGACCCTGCATGTCAGCAGAGGACTGTTCAAGCTGGTGGAGGCTCTGTAATGGTGCTGGTTGTTGGGATGTTTAGTGGGGACTAAACAGCTAAGGTCATCAGTTCCACATTCCAAATAAAAAGGCGAGAGAGAAATGCACGAAGCAGGTAAAACCCCAAGGGGAAGGAGACTCCCCCCCAGGCCCTAAAAGAACACAAATGCGGTAAGGAACACTACAGACACGAAGACACCAGACAAAAGGAAACAGAACAAAAGAAGATGACCGGAGACTGGTTGACTGACCACGACAACAAAAAAGGGGAAGAGTCAACCAACCGACTACACACTAAAATCTGCAACCAAATATGAGAGACTCGAGGACAAGAGACACACAAAGGGAAAGTTGCAGGACCACTCTAAATGGAGCCATAAAAAGGACTAGCACGGATAAAATGTAAAACACTGTCAGCCATGGAGGCATTGTCGCATAAAATAAAAGGCAAGGTGCCCGGGAGATTAAAAGACTGCCGAAGGGCGCGCAGTCGGGGACCTCCAATAAAACGTGGGCGACCGTCAGCCGGGACCCACACCGACACAGGGGGGGATCCTCCTGACGCAAAAGATGGCTGTGCGTCAGGTATGTATGGCCGATGCGGAGCTGACACAGGATAACAGACTCCCTGCGAGAAGACCGCAGGGAGGAGCGCCACACATCGGTCGTCTCCTTGACAGCCCGCAGTTTATTTGGGGCTGTCGTGCCACGCCACTCAACAGACCACACCCCAAGCACCTTACGGCACAACACCAGCTGCAGGTCGCGAGCTGTGAGGCCGATCTAAAAAGCTGGGGCGTCGATCGCCCCTTTGGCCATCCTGTCAACACGTTCGTTCCCCGGGATGCCAACATGACCTGGCGTCCAAACCAAGACCACCGAACGACCAGAGCAGCGGGCAATGGCGGAAACAGACTCCTGAATAGAGGACACCAGAGGAGAAGAGGGATAGCAGCGGTCGATGGCCTGAAGGCTGCTCAGGGAGTCACTGCAGATGACGATGGACCTACCTGAGCAGAAACGCATATGCTCAAGAGCGCGCAAGATGGCCACCAGCTCTGCAGTAAAAATACTGCAGCCAGCCGGCAAGGAGCGATGCTCAACATGGGCAGCGTGAGCAAAAGCGTAGGCAGTGCGACCATCAACCAGGGAACCATCAGTGTAGACAGGCTCACAGCCCGGAAATGAGGCGAGGAGCGCAAGAAAACGGCGACGGAGGGCCACAGGCGGAACCGAGTCCTTAGGTCCCTGTGCCAAATCCAGACGGACAGACGGCCGGGACAAACACCAGGGAGGCGTAGGGGTACGGACCCGGAAGGGAGGCAGAAGAGGGAATGACCCCAGTTCCGACAGCAGGGACCGGACGCGGACAGCTACGGAAAGCCCAGACCTAGGTCGCCGTTCGGGCAGATGGAGGACCATGGCAGGGAAAAGCAGGCGACGATTGGGATGGCCTGGCGAGCAATGCACTTGGACAGCATAGTCGGCGAGCAGACGATGGCGGCGAATCCGCAGCGGGGGAACCCCGGCCTCCACCAGTAGACTATCCACGGGGCTAGTGCGAAAAGCGCCAGTGGCAAGCCGAACCCCACAGTGGTGTATGGGGTCTAACAATTTCAACACTGAGGGTGACGCAGACCCATAGGCCAGGCTCCCATAATCAAGCCGGGACTGCACAAGGGCTCTGTACAATCGCAGCAGCGTGCTGCGATCTGCACCCCAAGACGTGTGGCTAAGGCAGCGGAGGGCGTTGAGGTGCCGCCAGCATTTTTGCTTCAGCTGAGTAACATGAGGAACCCATGTGAGGCGGGCATCAAACACGAGTCCCAAGAAGCGGCAAGTGTCCACCACGTCAAGCAGGTGGCCGTCGAGGTAAAGTTCAGGATGAGGGTGGACCGTCCGACGCCTGCAGAAGTGCATAACTCGAGTCTTGGCTGCAGAGAACTGAAAACCATGAGTCAGAGCCCATGATGCTGCCTTGCGAACGGCGACTTGCAGCCTGCGTTCGGCGACTCCCGTAGTCGTGGAGCTAAATGAGATGCAGAAGTCGTCGGCATACAAAGAAGGAGACACCGACGACCCCACGGCTGCAGCCAGGCCATTAATGGCCACTAGAAATAAGGAGACGCTCAACACCGAGCCCTGCGGGACCCCATTTTCCTGTATATAAGAGGAACTAGAGGTGGCACCGACTTGCACCCGGAAAGGGCGGCGCAATAAACAGCTTTGAAGAAAAGCCGGGAGTCGACCACGAAGACCCCACTCATGCAACTTGGCGAGGATATGATGCCTCCATATGGTGTCATACGCCTTCCGCAGATCGAAAAATACAGCAACGAGATGCTGACGTTGGGCAAAGGCCGTACGAATAGCAGATTCCAGCCGCACCAAATTGTCCGTGGCAGACCGGCCCCGACGGAAGCCACCCTGGGATGGAGCGAGGAGACCGCGCGACTCAAGGACCCAACACAAACGCCGCCCCACCATACGTTCGAGCAATTTGCACAAAACGTTGGTGAGGGTAATGGGACGATAGCTGTCCACCACCAGTGGGTCCGCACCGGGCTTCAAGATGGGGACAATAAGACCCTCTCGCCATTGCGACGGGAACACGCCCTCGCTCCAGATGCGGTTAAAGATGGTGAGGATGTGTCTCCGGCAGTCCCTGGAGAGATGCTTCAGCATCTGCGCGTGGATGCAGTCTGGGCCTGGTGCTGTATCAGGGCAATCGGCGAGGGCAGCGAGGAATTCCCTCTCGCTGAAAGGAGCATTGTATTTTTCAGAACGACGCGTGTGGAATGAGAACGGCGTCCGCTCGGCTCGCTCCTTTAGAGAGCGAAAGGCGGGGGGATAGGATGCAGTCGCAGAGCTCTGAGCAAAGTGTGCGGCAAGCTGTTCAGCAATGGCGGCAGCGTCCGTGCAGACAGCGCCGTCCAAGGAGAGCCCAGGGACGCCCATAGGGGTCTGGTATCCGTAAATCAGTCGGATCCGGGACCACACGAGCGAGGGGGAGACATGGGAGCCCAAGGATGAGACATACCTCTCCCAGCACTCCTGCTTATGCCGTGCAATAAGACGATGGGCGAAGGCACGGAGCCTCTTAAAGGTGATGAGGGTCTCAAGAGACGGGTGCCGCCTATGACGCTGGAGAGCCCGCCGACGGTCGCGAATAGCCTCAGCAACCTCCGGCGACCACCAAGGTACAGCCCTCCTCCGAGGGTGGCCAGAAGAACGGGGGATGGCAGCCTCGGCCGCTGAAATGACGGACATGGTTAAAACACGGACCACCTCGTCAATGTCACCCTGTGGGGGAGACTCAATGGTTGCAGCGGAAGTAAAAGCTGGCCAGTCAGCCCTGTGGAGAGCCCAGCGGGGAAAGTGCCCAGAAGAATGACACTGGGGCAGTGACAAATAGATGGGAAAATGGTCACTACCACACAGGTCAGGATGCACTCTCCAGTGGAGGGATGGGACAAGTCCAGGGCTGCAAAGAGAGAGATCGATGGCCGAGAACGAGCCATGGGCCACACTGAAATGCGTGGGAGCACCGGTGTTCAAGAGGCTAAGGTCGAGCTGAGCCAACACATGCTCCACGGCCCGACCGCGGTCATCGGAGACAGTCCCACCCCAGAGAGGGTTGTGGGCATTGAAATCGCCCAGCAACAAGAAAGGTGGCGGCAGCTGGGCTATCAGAGCAGCCAGGACACGCTGCGCGACAGCACCATCCGGTGGAAGGTAAATACTGCAGACGGTAATAGCCTGTGGCGTCCACACCCGAACAGCAACAGCCTCTAAAGCTGTTTGTAGAGGTACAAACTCGCTGTGAAGAGAGTTAAGGACATATATGCAGACGCCACCAGACACCCTTTCATAAGCTGCCCGGTTCTTAAAATAACCCCGATAGCCACGGAGGGCGGGGGTTCGCGTTGCTGGAAACCAAGTTTCCTGCAGAGCAATGCAAAGGAAAGGATGAAGGCTGATAAGTTGGCGGAGCTCAGCTAGATGGTTGAAGAAACCGCTGCAGTTCCACTGGAGGATGGTATTGGCCATAGATGGGAAAGGCGTGAAGGGACTGGGGAGGCAGATTATGCCTCCAGGGCCCCTGCTGCTACTGAGTCACCACCTGTACGACAGCCAGTCAATGCGTCCGAGGGACTGGCGAGATCCACGTCCTCAGCGGACGCCAGGATCTCCACCTCATCCTCAGACGCAGAGCTTGTAGGAAGCGGTGGAATGGGTGCCACCGCAATGTCGGTAGCCTTGGGGAGTTTCTTCTTCTTCTGCTTCTCGCGCTGCGCCTTGGGTGGTTCAGGCTGGGAGGGCGTCACTGGGTCAGTCTCAGGGACAGACGACGACCGTGTGTCCCGACGACCAGGGCCTGGCGGTTGTTTGAGCCACTTGTGGCTGTCGGCTATGGAACCGGTCGGAACGTGCGAAGGGAGGTCCCCAAGGGACCCCTTCCTTACGAGAGTAGCCGAAGAAGCCTTACGCTTCTCCGGCTGGGAAGGGGGGACTGATGTCCCCGATGGTTGGGGGGGTGTTGCTCCTGAAGTAGATGGAGCAGGAGCAACAGGAGGTTTAGTGCCCCCCACCATCAAGGGGTCAGGTGTGGGACTTCGACTCTGAGAGCTGACTGGAGCGGATGGAATTGTAGAAGGAGTGACAGTCGCGGCATAAGAAGCTGTCATGCGCACTGGATGAAGCCGATCATATTTCCGCTTCGCCTCAGTGTACGTCAGGCGGTCGAGAGTCTTGATTTCCATGATCTTCCGCTCCTTCTGCAGAATCGGACAGTCTGGCGAGCAAGGCGGATGGTGCGCACCACAGTTCACACAGATTGGAGGCGGCGCACAGGGATGATCAGGATGGGATGGTCGACCGCAATCGCGACAGACGAGGTCGGAAGCAAAGCGTGAAGACATGTGGCCGAACTTCCAACACTTGAAGCACCGCATCGGGGGAGGGATATACGGCTTGACATCACAACGGTACACCATCACCTTGACCTTCTCAGGTAACGTGTCACCCTCAAAGGCCAAGATGAAGGCACCGGTGGCAACTTGACGATCCCTCGGACCCCGGTGGACGCGCCGGACGAAATGGACACCTCGGCGCTCCAAGTTGGCGCGCAGCTCGTCATCGGACTGTAAAAGGAGATTCCTGTGGAAGATAATGCCCTGGACCATATTCAGACTTTTATGGGGCGTGATAGTGACGGAGACATCCCCCAGCTTAGTACAAGCGAACAAGGCCCGCGACTGGGCGGAAGATGCCGTTTTTATCAACACCGATCCGGACCGCATCTTGGACAAGCCCTCCACCTCCCCAAACTTGTCCTCTAAATGCTCTACAAAGAACTGAGGCTTCACGGATATAAAAGATTCCCCATCAGATCTGGTACAGACAAGATATCTGGGCGAATACGTCTCACTTTCATGCAATGCCTTGCGTTCCTCCCATGGTGTGGCGAGGGAGGGGAACGATTTGGGGTCATACACATTAGCCTTAAAGTGAGCTTTGGAACGCTTAGAGACTGCTGACGGCTGGCCGCCAGCGAGAGATGATGTACCACACTTCATTGCGGGTCATCCGCCCTGATGCCACCTACTCCGACCAAGGGCCCTCCCCACGGGCGCCACCCAGCCACAGCAAAGGCCACCTGGCAGGATGGCCAGTGCCGAGAGTCCCGATGCCCCAGGGAGATGGGCATCTACTCCTTGGCATACGTGGGGAGTTAACGGCGCAGGCATCAGTAGAGCGATCCCTGTGTTGTCAGGGGGCTACAACCAAGAGGGTACATGGCGGCCCCACCACAACGGACTGGCTACCGTGCCAGATCTTAGGTGCAAAAACGTCCAAGGTCGTCGTCGCAGTTAAAAGCAACACTGCAGAGTGTAGCGTGGTAATCGCACAAAGTGACGTATCCCCGCCCAAAAGACGGAAAACGAGCGGGACACCATTGCAACGACGAAAAAGTTGGCTAAAGGTCTCAATGCACGACGGATACAGCGCACCATGTAAGGCGCCCTTCCCCAATTGGCTCGCTCTTCGGAATAATTTAGAAAGATGGAGGTCAAACCCGAGAGGGGACCATCACATAAGGCCGAAACATTTGAGACTCCTTTTAGTCGCCTCTTACGACAGGCAGGAATACCGCGGGCCTATTATGATCCCCGAACCCGCAGGGGGGGTCTGTAATGGTCTGGGATGAGTGCAGTTGGGGTAATAAGGGATCCATGATACATCTAGATACTGTGACAGGTGACACATACCTAAGCATAGTATCTGATCACCTACATCCATTCATATCATCCATTGGGAATTTCGACTGACCTGGGCAATTCCAGCGGGATAATGCAACACCCCACATGTTCAGAATTGCTGCATAGTGGCTACAGGAACACACTCTTGAGTTTAAACACTTCCGCTGGCCACCATACTTCTCAGACGCAAACATTATTGAGCATTTCTGGGATGCCTTGCAACGCACTGTTCAGAAGTTATCTCCACCCTCTCATACTCTTACGGATTTATGGATAGCCCTGCAGGATTCATGGTGTCAGTTCCCTCTCATACTCTTACGGATTTATGGATAGCCCTGCAGGATTCATGGTGTCAGTTCTCTCCAGTTGGAGGAGAATGAAAGGTGTGTAAAAGGAGGTGTGTTTAGGGCAAGAATTGGCTTTTATGAAAGCATCTGGAAAGAATAGGGTGAAAAGAGAAGATTTTTTCAGCTTTTGGGACTTGGGCTCTATAATACAACTAGGTTCTTTACAATTTAACTATTAAATAAACTCTTTTAATGAGGCCAGCACAGTGCCAAAAGGGTAAAATTCATGCACTGTTCATTATAAGCAGTCTGTGGACAGAATATGTGATGAATGTGGAAAAGTGATTATGGAATAATTTACAGTGTGAATAGATCTGAAAATAACACAATTCAAATATTGTTAGTCAAAATATTGTATTCTGAATGTCACACATACAGAAATAGAACACTGCAACTAAAATTAAATATGATAAGCTAATTAAAGCTATATTCTATAAAAATGGATTGATGGAGGTAAGAGTCTGCATACTTTAGCCATTCAGTAAAATTGTAAGCAGAACAGGGCAAATAAAGGGACAAATATTAAAGTAATTTATGTTGCTGAGAATAAGCAGATTTTTCTTCCTTTTTCTAGAACATGTTAAAAAAAAGGGCAAAGTGTAATTATTATTATTCAATATTTGTTTCTGTTTGCACATGACTGGTATTTTGTAATTCAAAAAAGAAAATTACTGAACTTTTTATCTGTGTCATTTATGAAGCAGACTTGAAATGCACTCTTATAACGTGGAATGTGACTGCAGACACTACTCAAGTCAGTCATACAAGCCTGAACAAAATGCACCAACTTAGTAAGTTTTTGTGATGGTTAAAAATAAAAAAATCTAAAATTAACAACAAACAATTCAAAAGGATAGTAAAATCAGCATCAAAATGAAGTACCATACATGGGGAAACCCCACCAAGAATATACACATTCTAGTTAACAAGAAACTAGCATGATTTGCAGCACTCAACCAATATTTAAAATTGTTACACTTACGTTATTGTTTTCTTTTCTACATTCTTGGGTTCTGGTCTTGCTCTATTTAGGACTTTGAGGAAATCTGATGTCTTAGCTCTCATGCGAGAGTGGATGTATGCCTTTGAGCACTTGATGTGGTAATGAAGATAATCTCTGAATATATGAATTAAGTTTATGGTATTGTCCCTGGTACTCCTGTTTGTGTGTCGTGGGAACAGAACTAAAACAAATGGTATGAGACACAGTTAGAATTACACTATTTATCAAAATAATTTAATTACACTGCATTTCTGTGGACATATAAACTGATTAAAAATGATTTTACAAGAAAAATGAGGCAACTGTCATACATAAGAAAGACATTTGGTTAACATTCAACAATCTCTTCCATTGTAATTACTCTACCTTTCTATCCTTTGCTGCTGCACTTCAGATTGATGACACCATTAAATATTTTGGATGCTAAAGTAAAGAATTTTCTAATTCGGAATCCTTAATGACAGACCAAGTAGCTACTAGTAGGTGCAATAAAATTTACATGAGCACTAACCAAGGTAACACTCTTGCAACCAACAAAACAAATTGTTTCCTAAGCCCCCTGATTTGCTCTCCTTGGGGAACTCTACAGCTGTCTTCATTTGCTGATTTAATATAGGCTGCTGGCCACTGAAGTTGCAACACAGTAAGAATAGCAAAAAACAAATTTTTACTTACAGTGCATTTACTGTGCAGTAGGATGATTAAATTTGTATGATTTGGGAATATACAGAGTGTTAAATTTAGTACAGTTTACTTACAGTGGATTTACTGTGCAGTAGGATGATTAAATTTGTATGGCTGGTTCAAATGGCTCTGAGCACTATGGGACTCAACTGCTGAGGTCATTAGTCCCCTAGAACTTAGAACTACTTGAACCTAACTAAAATAAGGACATCACAAACATCCATGCCCGAGGCAGGATTCGAACCTGCGACCGTAGCGGTCTTGCAGTTCCAGGCTGCAGCGCCTTTAACCGCACGGCCACTTCGGCCGGCTAAATTTGTATGATTTAGGAATATACAGAGTGTTAAATTTAGTACACAGATTTACCACCTCTGCCAGCCTCAATGACTCTAAGCTGGGCATTGAGTTTAACTAAGCTTGGATGACAAGATATGGCATTCCATGCTGCTTTAATTGTTCTGTCAAAGTTCATCAATCACAGTGGCAGGTGTGGTGCCATGCCCGTATCTTGGTTAATCTATTATCTGATTTTTTTTTATTGGGTATGAGATCCGAAGAGCATCCTGACAAGGCCAACAGTCAAACACTACCACTGTCAAAGTACATCTGGACAAGACGGGCAACATGCATTCTTGCATTACATAATTTAAGATAAAATGTGATGTCTACTGTCCAAATTCCTGGCTATGCGAACCAGAGGTGATCATTTAGTGTACCCAATGACACCCCACACCATCACACTAGTTGCTAGGTCCATATGACAACGATCAATGCAATCTGTCAATGTTTGTTGTCCTTGGAACTTCTTTACATGGACACGTCCATCACGATGCTGTGCGCAGAACTGGGAATCTTGTTGTAATACAGGATGGTGTCATTCCTGTGTCCAGTGTTGTTGGGCACACCATTGTTGGAGCACCTTTCTTTGCCGCCATGTCAAGGGAAGCCACAACAATGGCTGCACACTAACAATCTGCAGTTCTCCAGTATCTTTCTCTATATGTGTAGAAAATTATCTTCTTGCAAAGAAGCCCACTTCCTGACTGAAGGCAACTGATGAGGCTGCATGATCCTGCAAAGTCAACGAAACAATGTGTCTGTTCTTATGGGTGATTGCTGAGTGTGAGGTCATTGAGGTCCTGTGAGGTATTGAGCATGACCCTCCTGAACCCATCAATTCTGTATTTGCATCACAATCATGAGATCCCAATCAACGTGAAGGCAATATCATTGAACGACGAAGTGCAGTCTTGATATACCGCAATACTGCCGCTGTTGAATACTGACACGCTGGCAGAAATTTCTTTTCTCAAACAAGGCATAATATATTTTATAATTAAATTTTCCCCAAGACATTTAAGTCTTATCTCTATCTATGATAATTATGGAAGCTGAAGAAATGAATTAAAATTAGTGCAATGGCCAGGACTCAAACCCATGTCTTCTCGCATACTAGGCAGAAATGCTGACCACCACACCGGTGCAGCACTACAATCAACACTGATGCATGAACTACCTAAGTCAAATGCCCTCCCCAAGACAAACTTCAATTCATATCTTCACTTTATTTTTCCCCTAAATTGTCACTATTGCCAGGGCTCTGCAAGAAAACCCGGGTCCAAGTCCTGGTACAAATTTTAATTTATTTCTTCAGCTTCCATCATTATCAGAGATAAAGATGAGGCTTAAATGTCTCAGGGAAAATTTAATTATAAGTTCCATAAGATCACCTGGGGTACAGGGCCTCCCCCATTACGTCCAACCCTGGCGTGCCATTCCAATGTCAGAGAGCCCTGGCAATAGTGACAATTTAGGGGGAAAATAAGCTGAAGATATGAATTGAAGTTTGCCTTGGGGAGGGCATTCGACTTGGGTAGTTCATGCAGCAGTGTTGACCATAGTGCTGCATAGAATGCAAGAAGACTCAGGTTTGAGTCCTGGCCGTTGCACAAATTTTAATTCATTTCTTCAGCTTCCATCATTACCATAGAGGCACAATATGATCTTCCCACAAACAACTAATATTCAGACGTAATTTCTGAATGAGTAATCCACTTTTTAATCTTTTCTTATACAAAGAATGTAGCTGAAATATTAATCATTTGTGTATCCAAGCATATAGTGCACATCATGCCAATCTGACATTTGTTGCATGCCACCTTCATGGTGTTGCAAATTTAATGGTCAGCAGTGTATTTGTTCCAGTTCAGAGACACATAACAACATTCAGTGATCAACCTTACATGGTACGCTAAGAACTATAAACCAAAAACATAGAAAAAATCTGAACCACTGTCACCATCAAGGAGTACAGGTGCTTACATATATTACAAAAAGTTGAAAGAAACTAATACAGACAGTCAGTGATGAATACCTACAGGAGAAATATATGAAATTCAGTGGTGAGGGGAGGGTCTACGCACCACAGATCAGAGAAGAACTCCACAAAAAAAAAAAAAAACCCTAAATTCTGAGCAAGAGGTACTTTATTTAAACGTAAGACTTTTTCTCTTTTACACTTCCTTATGTTGTCTATATCATCTCACTTGACTTACATTTTGCACTACATCCACTTAAAACAAAATTTCTCTTAATTACTTTCTATTTTGGAACTCTATTGGTTTGAAGAAGAAAATAAATTTTTAGCATGTCAACAGTCCTTAATAATATCCCTTCCCTTTGCCCACTTTTCCAGTGCCACACACATCTTAAGCTCTTCATGAGGGCTGTTTGAACAAATAAAATCCTGATGAGTGAGTTCAGAAATATGTTGCATTTTTCACACTTATTGATGTCTTAACTGAGCAGGGATAAACCAGCAAATACAGTGGAAACACAATTATCTGGACCAACTGTTGTTATAACTCATTTGAATAATCAAAATTCCAGACAATTGAATATACAAAGAAAAGTAAGTTTTGTACTATGAACTCTAGAAGGATAATCTGTGTCATCCACATATGGTTATCTTTTAGGTATCTTGTAATATGGTTATTCCCCCCCCCCCCCCCACCCCTCCCCTGTAGAGGTGGTATGCTCCTTTCTCATTTCAACATGTGAACTTTATTACTGAGATACTTACAGTTCAATGTGAATTCAAACCACAGTAGCATTTAAAACTCTGGATCTTAAGACTGAAAATCTTCAGGTTTATAATCAATATTGACCAAGTGAGCCACCAAGTCACATAATTAGAAAATCAACTGATCTACAAACAGAATGTAATTCACTGTGCCATTGGTTTCCAGTCAAAAATGTTTAAAGCTTGTTGCAGATATATTCTCCTGATTATTATGCTAAAAAAAATTGTTACTTTACAATTCTAGTAGAAACTCCAGAAAATGTGAAATGGTGAGCTGTTCTCCACCCCCAATTTGGTTTGAAAACACTGGTACTTTAGTAGTGTGCACATATGAAAGCTGATGGTGGGGCCATGCACGATGGCAAGGAGCCATGTATCATATGATACTCATGTCAATAGCATAATTCTGCAGTAGCTGCCTGTAGCATGCACATTGGGAAGTGTGAAGAATATTTAGTTTGGATTCTCTGTTAGTTTAGGTGTGGTGAGATTACTTAGCAACTATAGTATTCATCAGGGCAAACACAACAACTAATATGTTAAGAAGTGAATCAGGATATTTATAATGGCCACTGACTATGGCTTTCTCAAGAGTTAATATCTTTCCATTTGCAATATAATATTTTCAAAAAGATGGCTTTTAAGCTAAAATTTTTATTTAGGTGTGCATTTCAACACATCTCTTTAGAAAACTGGCTAGGCTGTTTATGATCTTTGCTGTGTCACACCACACCATTTGCAATATTATAATATGAAAAATATGGATTTTAAGCTAACACTTTGATTTAGGTATGCATTTCAATACATTTCTTGAGAAAACCGGCACGACTGCTTATGGACTTTGCTGCACCACACCATAGAATGTAGTTAGAAAGAGAACTACTGTGATAAAGCCTTTGTTAAAAAGTCTCACTATCTAACAACAAATCTAATCACTAGTTTTGATTGAAGTATTGATTGTATACCTTGAGTTTTGCATTGGAATATGAGGAGGGCGCGAGCGCGCGCGCACACGCACGCACGCACGCACCAACACACACACACACACACACACACACACACACACACACACACACACACACACAAAACTGCTGAATGCTCTGAAAGAAATTATTTCTATTTGACACACATAGATGGCAAGACGTCTTCCCAAAAACAATGGGAGTTGATATTGTTTTTCATTGCCTAAGCATACAGGGATTTACATCTCCACAATCTGTCACAAGATTGTACAAAGATAACCGGAATCTTACCAAAGGTTATATATCCAATATTTTCTCCTACTCTGGCATCAGTGTTTTGGAGTTCAAGAGGTGGTTCTCTGTGACTGAACAGAACCTGGGGAGCTGTATGGCTTGCTCTTCTTCCTTCTTTAAATTCTTGCATAAACACTTTTCCAATTATGATATCATCTTCATCTTTAAATATTGTACTAAAGACAACGGTCACTCTATCAGCTTTTGCTTCAACATACCTGTAAGAAGACAATTACTTGTCACATATACTGCGTAACTATTAACAAATTTTAAACTCATATTTTGTTACTATAAAAAAAGTAAGAACACAATAAATCTTGCATCTATTAAATAAGATCTCTAGTAAAACAACTGCCAAACAGCATGGCAGGCTACTACTATCCTCCTGCATTGGTACCTATATTTTACCCCTTCCCAATCACAACCTGCTTGCTTCTACTGCTTCAATCTAAACTGAAAGCATCATACTGTAGGGAAATCAGAAACTCATCAATAACCATTTTTAAAAACTAAGTACATTCTTCAACAGTATGTTTGTGACACATTGCCTACAATAAAATTAGGTAGCAATCACTGATTCATCCATAAACGTGTGGAAAACCAAGAAGTATCACAATAAATCTGATAAATGTGCCATGCCTTTGGACTTTTAGCATTTAATTTGTGTCACTTTGGCAGCTTACGAAGAAACTCAACTACTTTTGTTAGAGTTGAGCCATCCACTCAGTTATTCCTGTGCAGCCTATTTCATATTCCTCCCTGTAACCCCAAAGTTCATTAATGAAGCTCTTCTTTAATTTTTACTGTCTTATGTTCATTGGCTGCATGTCAATTACAATGCACAAAAATTGGGCTAATTTCACAAGCATTACAGCTTGTGATTTTGCAGTCAGAGTCAGTTAATATGCCAGTTTTCCGAGCATGGTACTGTGTCATATGTAATTAACTGTCACTGATGAAACCAATTTTCCAACCGGGGTTAGAGTGGCCTTCTAGTCTACCACATCCAGAAAACTTTCATTTTAACATTACAGTGTATTCCATAATACACTTTTGTTTGGTCTTTATGAAATATATTGGATCTAAAATATGCATATGAGAAGATTAGCAGTGCTCTTAACACACGTCAACAGCATACTGTGGAATATGTTACTACAAAGCTTGGAAAATAGTAAATGTTGGAAAGAGACATCCACACATGGGTGTGAATGATGTATCGTACCTTACAGCTAACTACAAAAAGCACCCAGTTTGATCAAAATAGAAACCATCCATTTCCAACGACTGCCACTGTACTCCAAAGGCCTTTTTTACGGTAAATTTGTTTGACACATATGAGCTGCAGAAAAAAATATTGCAGCATACTGTGTTCTGACTACTGTGGCACAAGGGTTAAAGTTGCTAGCTGGCAACATGCAGATCACTGGTATGATTGCTGTCACGCGGAATTATTGATTATTTAACATCTGTGATTTCTGGATGGTTCTGGTACTCATTTATCATTGGTTTAGAATCAAAACCTCTTACCTCAAACATAAAACAAAAATATTTTTGTTGCATTATTAGGAAGAGAACCCAGTTTCTTAACTATTACTAAGCCACGGAGAAAAAAAAATGACCTTTGTGCTGTACTCAAGTGAGGAAAAAAAAGAAACCACATATATTGTTAGGCAATCATATTAAGTGAGAAAACTATGCATAACTTTTCTGGGGTACAAGGTTTCAATTATAAGCCAATGCTGTGCAATAGTGGAATTTGCTATAATACCCTACATATGTATAAACAGGACAACTTTGCTGAGAAAGACAGTTCACCCTTGTACTTTTGTGTATGCTGAATAAAAATGCTTTCAAGTGTGAAGTGTTGCTTCTTGTATATGACCCTGATTTCATAATCAATGGATACAAAAGCACTAGTGAATCACACAAACATCAGGCATATGTAATGGTGCAACTCAAATACAGGAGGGGTGTGGTCATGACACCAAAATGGAGTTTAACAGTGCTGAAAAATTATGCACAATTGCTACTTCTGTTTTCTGCACTAATTTCTTTCTGTCAGTGTGTCAAATTCAGTCATTAAATAAGTAACTTTGATTTTTGGTGATTTTAGCTGTATGGGCATTTTTAGAAACTAATACTGGAGACATCATTTGAGGCTATAAAGATTCTGTTTGTTGCTTCTCTAAACCAAACAATAAAAGCAAGCCAAACTGTTTATATGAGGTGTGGCTATAAAATAATGGGACTGATGTTGTCATGGAGTAAATGCACTCGTGCAAACAACAAACAGCTGCGAAGTGTGAAGCATTCTCAGTCATATGCAGCATCTCTGGGTCTATAGACAAATCAGTGTGGTCATGGCCTTCATTTGTGTAAGAGATAACACTTTGTTTTGCCAGAAAAATGAAAAGTGTAATACTAGAGTAAAAATGAAAGTGTAACAATAGAACAACAAACTGTCATGAAGTTTCACATGGAACTTGGAAAAACTGCTACCGAAACCTAGCACTTACTGCAAGAAGGGTATAGCTGTTTATAATATATGCAAGCTTTTGAGTGATTCAAAAATTTCCACAATGGCCAAGAAGATACTGAAGATGACACACACCCAGGACAGGACACCTTTCAATATCAAAAATGGATGAAAATACCAAAAAAGTAGGTAATCTGATTCAATATGACCAGTGGTCGAGTATTCAATTGATTGCTGAAACTGTAGGAATTGACAAAGAACGTATAACGCAAATTTTACATAATCAGTTTAACAAGGCAGAAATGTGTGCAAAACTGGTGCAGACAATTCTCACGACTAAACAAAAAGCAGCTCATGAAAATGTTTGTACTGACACTTTCAATATTACTGAAAATGATCTTAATTTCTTGAAAGGAGTTATAACATGTGATGAATCACAGTTTTTCACTTATGATCCTCAAACTAAGCACCAATCCAGGCTTTGGAAACGTCCAATTTCACAGAGAACAAAAAAAGTTTGAATAAGGAAATCAAGATTCAAAGGGATGATGATTGTTTTCTTCAATATTCAAGGAACTGTGTACCTTCACTGAGTACCTGAAGGTCAAACTATTAAATCAACAATAAATCGAGGTTCTTGATCAACTCTGCGAGAAAATAAGAAAAAAAATGACCCAAATTGTGAAAAACAAGTCATGGGTTCTGCACCAAGAGAACGCACCAGCTCATACCGCACTGTCTATTATGAAGTTTCTATGAAGCACAGCATCCCAGTATTAGACCACTGACCTTATTCACCTGACCTAGAACAACATGACATAACTATTCCTCAAGGTCAAACCTGCATTAAAAGGAATAAGATTTCATTTTCTCGATGCAGTGAAAGAAAAAGCAGCACACATCAAGGAGCTCACAGAGGTAGGCTTCCAGCACTGTTTCCATTAACAGAAAATTTGAATGGAGCATTGCAGGTATACAATAGGGAGTATAGTGAGGGTGGCAACAGGTAAATATATATGTATTTGAAATAAAGTGTTTTACAGCAATAGTTTTGTTGTTTTATAACCACACCTCATACATAACATTGCAAAATTATTTATAGCCTCTGAAGATGTCTCGTGCATTAGAAGATGAAATGGTAGGCACAGGGCATGCCCTACACCACAGCCTAAATGACTAAAATCACCTACAGACTGATGGAGATGTGCAAATTCTGTTCGGGTAGTTACACTTTTTATTCACTACGGAGCACATTTCACACCGTTTTACCAGCTTTGCATTGAAGACTTTGTTGCAGGTTTTTCGAAAACTCTTCCAATGGCAAACTCTTGCACAAAGAATTCCACACACATTTTCCACGAATTGTGTTTCACATAACACTCATTGTTTTATCAAAGGCATGATTTTGTGCTACATTGAATTAGTCGCTGACTATGTTTGCTCAACTCAATTCAACATAAGGATAAAATGTAGGAGATGCACATGTGCAGACATTTGATGGCCAGACTGGTGCACAAGAATTACAGTTTCCAGCATTTTCTGTGTTGAGCAGCTGTTCTGTTCATTTCCTCGATTCCAAGTCAGTCTTAGAAGAATTTTCTGGGCCAGTTTTATTTTGCTTTCCTTGCATGTTTTTCTGCAACTTACAAGGCCTCTTCAGCAGCTCAACTAACGTCATGAAGTTGCCTGACAGGTAGGATACAACCTGCTGCATTCATCAGGCCTTCCTTTGTAGGTATGCTTTCACAACATCTTATCAGGGTGGCACCCCCCCCCCCCCCCCCCCAATTAGATACTGTGTCTGAGAGGTCAAATGAAAAGAATAACATGTTCAACTTTCCAGATGGTTCAGGATTCATTAGTATACTAACATCACTGCAGTTGTGGGCTGAGTCAACAGAGATGTTGCACTTCCAGAGTTAAAGTCAAAGTGCCTAACACCCTACATCACCTTAAAGAAGGCCTTCTGTGTATTCAAATGAAATGTTTCTATGTCATGCACAATATTCTTTAAACCAAATTACAGCTGTAAGCTAAATGTTGCAGTCTGACAATCTTAAAGATAATTTGCTTCACTTTCTAACCCATCAATAATAGCAAAACAATGTAGAAACATTTCCATGTAAGAGCTCTTAGTTGCACTAATATTAGAACAGTTTATGCTCAAGAGCTTCCTCACCCTACCATGGCCACTGTCCACTGTCAATCCACCTCTGGCTACCTCATACAAGCCACCATCCAACCAAATGACAACAGTACAGCACATCTCTGGCATGTTTCTGCTCTCACATTGCTAAGCAAAAAATTGTTTATTACTGTAGTTTGATTTTCCATGCAAAATAATGTAAATGAACTGACTGAAGACCATGCTTTAAGACAATAAACTTAGACTGCTGTATATGCATCTATCAATCATCATTTTGTTATTTCAAACAATGGAAAATCCAGGATGGAACGCGACAATATTACGAGATGGAAAGTTGCTATTAACCATATAGCAAAATAATGTAAATAAACCAAATGATGAAGATGCTTCAACACAATACACTTAGGCTGCTGTATATGTATCTATCAATCGTCATTTTGTTATTTCAAACAATGGAAAATCCAGGATGGAATGCGACAATATTACGAGATCGAAAGTTGTTATTCACCATATAGTGGAGATGCTGAGTCACATATAGGTACGACAAAAAGACACACACAATTATAGCTTTCGGTCATTAAGGCCTTCGACAACAATAGACAGACATACATGTGCGCTCTCTCTCTCTCGCTCTCTCTCTCTCTCTCTCTCTCTCTCTCTCTCTCTCTCTCACACACACACACACACACACACACACACACACAAATGCAACTTACACACACAGTTGCAGTCTCAGGCAAGTGAAACCACACTGCGAGCAGCAGCACCAGCCGTGATGGGAGTGGCGAATGGGTGGGGGTAAGGAGGTGGCTGGAGTGGGGAGGGAGAGGAATAGTGTGGTCGGGATGGTGGACAGTGAAGTGCTGAAAGGTTAAACTGATGGCAGGGGAGTGGAGGGGCAGGGGATAGGGGGCGGGGGGGGGGGGGGCGGAGGAAGTAGCGGAAAAGGAGAGAAATGAAAAGACTTGGTGTGGTTGCGGAATGACGGCTGTGTAGTGCTGGAATGGGAACAGGGAAGAGGCTGGATGGGTGAGGACATTGACTAATGAAGGTAGAGGCCATGTGGGTTACAGGAACGTAGGATGTATTGCAGTGAAAGTTACCACCTGTGCAATTCATAAAATCTGGTGTTGGTGGGAAGGGTACCTATGGCACAGGCTGTGAAGCAGTCATTGAGATGAAGGATATCATGTTTGGCAGCATGTTCAGCAACAGGGTGGTCCACTTGTTGGTTGTCATGCCAATATAGAATGCAGCACAGTGGTTGCAGCTTAGCTTGTAGACCATCTGACTGGTTTCACAGGTACCCTTGTCTTTGATGGAATCGGTGATGTTTGTGACTGTCCCATACATCCTCCCACCATCACCTACTTGGTGATGGTGGGAGGATGTATGGGACAGGTCGTGCATCTAGGTCCATTACAGGGGTATGAGCCATGAGGTAAGGGTTGGGAGCAGGGGTTGTGTAGGGATGGACAGGTATAGTGTGTAGCTTCGGTGGGCAGCAGAATACCATTGTGGGAGGGGTGGGAAGGGTAGTGGGCAGGGTAAATTTCTCATTTCTAGGCATGATGAGAGGTAGTCAAAACCCTGGCATACTATGTAATTCAGTTGCTCCAGTCCTGGGTGGTATTGAGTTATAATGGGAATGCTCCTCTATGACCAGACGATGAGACTTAGTGAGGTGGTGGGAGACAGGAAATATAAGGCATGGGAGATTTGTTTTTGTACAAGGTTGGGAGGATAATTATGATTGGTAAAGGCTTTGGTGAGACCCTAAGTATATTTCAAGAGGGACCGTTTGTCACTGCACATGCAATGACCACGGGTGGCTAGGCTGCATGGAAGGGCTTTTGGTGTGGAATGGGTTGCAGCTGTCAAAATGGAGGTATTGTTGATGGTTAGTAGGTTTTATATGGACGGAGGTACTGATATAGCCATCTTTGAGGTGGCAATCAACATCCACGAAGGTGGCTTGTTGGGTTGAGTAGGACCAGGTGAAGCAAATGAGGAGAAGTTGTTGAGGTTCTGGAGGAATGCGGATAGAGTGTCCACACCCTCGATCCAGATCGCAAAGATGTCATCAATGAATCTGAACCAGGTGAGGGATTTATGATTCTGGGTGTTTAGGAAGAATTCCTCTAGATGGCCCATGAATAGGTTGGCATACGATGGTGATATGCGGGTGCCCATAGCTGTACCGAAGATTTGTTTGTAGGTAATGCCTTCAAAGGAGAAGTAATTGTGGGTGAGGATATAGTTGGTCATGCTGACTAGGAAGGAGGTTGTTCGTTTGGAATGCATCGGGTGTTGGGAAAGGTAGTGTTACTATTTTCTTTTGAAACCCTATACTCAATGTTCGTTCTTCTTTCTCTTCTTTCCTGTGTTTCTCTTGGCACCTTACAAATTGCACTGCACACTCGACTTACTAGCCACAATGCATCAACCGTCTCGGTTGTGCACTACAGATGGCTACAAGATCACACTGATTGTTGGTGCAGCATCTTATGTTCCACATGAATCAGGCCGATATAATTAATCCTATACTTCCAAATTGATCACTCTCCCCGCATCATTTCCCGTATTTTTGCATGTTATCTCCCGCACCTCTCCCATGGCACATGATCTTATATCTCATCCTACGAACCCATCCCCACCCTCGCATACTTTCTCCATTCTATCCCAGTTCACACCCACTAATTCCACCATCCAGTCACATCTGCCGTCCCTCTTCTTCACATTTACCCTTTACCCATATAAAGTTAATCTTTACCCTTGTGACTTTTCGCCACTTTTAGTGAGTTTTCTCTATCACTGACTCATGCAGATTTCAACTTGTTTTCCCCTTTTGCATCCATTTAATCCTTTTTGTGGATTTTCACACATATTTGGGTGTATTTTTGTGAAATTTTTCAGACATAATTCTAAATTATTTATGTAATTTTTCACATTTTTCCACCACCATGGATCCTTGCTCCTCCCATCTGCATCAATACAGAAGAGTTTCCTTATCTCTAGCCAGATTCCGTCCCACATACTGTTCCTGTGTTGTTGCTTGGCTCAGGGAATCCCCCCTAATGGCCTTACCATCAAATTACCCATCTCTGGCTCCACCCCTCCTTCCACAATGACCTCCACCTGTTCAGATTCCACCAATCCTTAGCCCTCACGAACATAGTTCTGCAAAACCGTATCAACCAAGCCCAAACCTCCTTGCAGTACCTTCTCTCCATCTGCAAAATTCTCCTGCTATGCAATCCCAAATTCCTGGAACCCATAACTCAGATTGAAACTCTTGCCCTGCAGGAACTTGAGCAACATGCACAACACCATCTCAAAAAGCTCTCCATCCTGCTCACTTCCTACTCCTGCTTTGGAGTACCACTGTCCATCACCTCTACAACAACGTCCAAACCTCCCCCATGTTGCCTCACAGCTGACAAACCCTATCTCGCAGACCTACTACACTTACCCTACCCTCCAAAACTCTCTCCCAGCACCACACAGAATCCAGAACCTAAAGAAACCCGCAACACAGTCATGAACCTTTCCTTCAGAAACCTTAGCCCCGCAGAAATATCAGTCCTTTCCAAAGGCCTCACCTTTTGCCCCACTGCCAAAATCAATCATGCAGGACTTGCTAAAGACCTTATCTCCTTCTACCAGTCCCTACAGTGGAAAACTTTTTTGCCATTAACCCTACAAATCAGACTCAACAAAAGACCAATATTGAACCTTGCCGAACTCAGTTCGCTCCTCCATCAACCGTGATCCATCCCCACTGCCTCCAAACCACTCCCTGTTAACTTTCGAGAATTTTTTAACCTCGAACGTTGCCTCACCATCTTTCCCCAAATCCCTCAACGTGCAAACTAACCTTACATCCACAGAAAGAACCGCAGTCGACCATGTAAAAACTCATCCTGACCTTATAATCATACCTGCAGACAAAGGCTCCACCACTGCTGTTTTGAACCGCAAGGGTTAGCTGGCGGAAGGACTCCACCAGCTGTCCGATACTTCCACTTACATAACCTTGCCACAGATCCCATTCCAGTAATCCAGCAGGCTCTCCATTCACTACTCAAATACTTTGGCACATCCCAGAACCTCTCCCTAGAGTCACTCTCTCTACTCACCCCTACCAGTCCCTGCACTCCTGCCTTCTACATGCTTCCTAAACTCAATAAGCCTAATCAGACAGGACACCCCATTGTGGCCAGTTACTGTGCCCCCACTGAGAGAATCTCTGCTCTTGTAGACCAACACCTTCAACCTATTACCCGGAACGTTCTCTCCTATATAAAGGATACCAACCATTTCCTCCATCGACTCCTCACCGTTCCTGTCCCTTTCACAGTGCCCTGCTCATCACTATTGATGCCACCTCCCTGTACACTAACATCCCTAATGCCCAGGGCCTAACTCCCACTGAACACTACCTTTCCCAATAACTGATGGATTCCAGACCAACAACCTCCTTCCTAGTCACCATGACCAACTATATTCTCACCCACAATTACTTCTCCTTTGAAGGCATTACCTACAAACAAATCCGCGTATGGCTATGGGCACCCACATGGCACCATTGTATGCCAACCTATTCCTGGGCCAGCTAGAGGAATTAGTCCTAAATACCCAGGATACTAAACTCCTCACCTGGTTCAGATTCATTGATACCATCTTTGTTACCTGGATCGAAGGCGAGGACACCCTATCCACATTCCTCCACTCCAGAACCTCAACAACTTCTCCTCCATTTGCTTCACCTTGTCCTACCCAACCTAACAAGCCACCTTCCTAGATGTTGACCTCCATCTCAAAGATCAGTACCTCCATCCATATCGAACCTACTGGTTAGTAGCAATACTTCCACTTCAACAGCTGCCGCCCATTCCATACCAAGAAGGCTCTTCCGTACAGTCTAGCCACCCGTGGTCATCACATCTGCAGTGACAAGCTGTCCTTTTCAAAATATACCGAGGGTCTCACTGAAGCCTTCACTGACCGTAATTATCCTCCCAACCATGTATAAAAACAAATCTCCCATGCCTTATCTTTCCAGTCTCCCACCACCTCCCAAAGTCCCACTGTCAGGCCACAGAGGAGCATTCCCCTTTTAACTCAGTACCACCGAGGACTGGAGCAAGTGAATTACATTCTCCACCAGGATTTTGATTACCTCTAGTCATGCCCTGAAATGAGAAATGTCCTGTTTACTAACGTATCCACCTCTCCCACACTGGTATTTCGCCATCCACTGAACCTACACAATATACTCCTCAATCCTTACACAACAACTGCTCCCAATCCCTTACCTCATGGCTCTTACCCCTGTAATAGACCTAGATGCAAGACCTGTCCCATAAATCCTCCAACCACCACCTACTCCAGTCCAGTCACAAACATCACCTACCACATCAAAGGCAGGGCTACTACTTGTGAAACCAGTCATGTGGTCTAAAAGCTAAGCTGTAACCACTTTGATGAATTCTATGTAGGTATGACAACCAACAAGCTGTCTGTCCACATGAATGGCCACTGGCAAACTTTGGCCAAGAAACAAGTGGTCCACCCTGTTGCTGAACACGCTGCCAAACATTACATCCTTCATTTCAATGACTGCTTCATAGCCTGTGCCATATGGACTCTTCCCACCAACACCAGCTTTTCTGAATTGCGCAGGTGGGAAGTTTCCCTACAATACATCCCACATTCCTGCAATCATCCTGGCCCCAACCTTCATTAGTCGCTGTCCTCAACCATCCAGCCCCTTCTCTGTCCCATTCCAGCACTACATAGCTGTTATTCCAACAACACACCCAGTCTTTTTATTTCTCTCCTTTTGCACTAATTATCCCCCCCCCCCCCCCCCTTCTCATCTGTGCCCTGCTCTCAGTCTAGTCTGAAGCACTTCACTGTTCGCCACACCTACCATACTATCCCTCTCCGTCACCACTCCAGCCTGCTGCTTACCCCCAACCAGTCGCCACTCCCATCGTGCAATGGTGCTGCTGCTGACAGTGTGATTTCAGTTGTGTGAGACTGCCGTGTGTGTGTGTGTGTGTGTGTGTGTGTGTGTGTGTGTGTGTGTGTGACAAGTGCCATCAGACAAATCACGTCAGCAAAGGATCTTATCATTTCAAGAAAGATAATTCTGGCACGAATGATTTTGTACAGGAAGTACTGATAACTGATGTATGGCATGAACTGTGACTTTTAACCTTCGAGAAATATTTGCATTCAAGAGGCAAGGTTCACCATTATTCACAACTCCCTCCACCCACACCCTCTGCAAATGTTTAAAATTGTGTCACTGGATGCAGACTTATACCTACATTACTGCCTGCTTATTATCAGCTTTTTTGATGGGATATTCTGCTGCTGCTCTGAAAGTTAATGGAAATGTTCCATGCGGCAAACTAGCAATAATTCCATAAAAAAATAGTGAAAATAAGTGACAGAAAAGCATCTCTGAACTAAAAATAATAATAATTAGTGAGGAAACATTCCACGTGGGAAAAATTATATATAAAAACAAAGATGAGGTGACTTACCGAACAAAAGCGCTGGCAGGTCGATAGACACACAAACAAACACAAACATACACACAAAATTCAAGCTTTCGCAACAAACTGTTGCCTCATCAGGAAAGAGGGAAGGAGAGGGGAAGACGAAAGGAAGTGGGTTTTAAGGGAGAGGGTAAGGAGTCATTCCAATCCCGGGAGCGGAAAGACTTACCTTAGGGGGGAAAAAGGACAGGTATACACTCGCACACACGCACATATCCATCCACACATACAGACACAAGCAGACATATTTAAAGACAAAGAGTTTGGGCAGAGATGTCAGTCGAGGCAGAAGTGTAGAGGCAAAGAAGTTGTTGAAAGACAGGTGAGGTATGAGTGGCGGCAACTTGAAATTAGCGGAGATTGAGGCCTGGCGGATGACGAGAAGAGAGGATATACTGAAGGGCAAGTTCCCATCTCCGGAGTTCGGATAGGTTGGTGTTGGTGGGAAGTATCCAGATAACCCGGACGGTGTAACACTGTGCCAAGATGTGCTGGCTGTGCACCAAGGCATGTTTAGCCACAGGGTGATCCTCATTACCAACAAACACTGTCTGCCTGTGTCCATTCATGCGAATGGACAGTTTGTTGCTGGTCATTCCCACATAGAATGCATCACAGTGTAGGCAGGTCAGTTGGTAAATCACGTGGGTGCTTTCACACGTGGCTCTGCCTCTGATCGTGTACACCTTCCGGGTTACAGGACTGGAGTAGGTGGTGGTGGGAGGGTGCATGGGACAGGTTTTGCATCGGGGGCGGTTACAAGGATAGGAGCCAGAGGGTAGGGAAGGTGGTTTGGGGATTTCATAGGGATGAACTAACAGGTTACGAAGGTTAGGTGGGCGGCGGAAAGACACTCTTGGCGGAGTGGGGAGGGTTTCATGAAGGATGGATCTCATTTCAGGGCAGGATTTGAGGAAGTCGTATCCCTGCTGGAGAGCCACATTCAGAGTCTGGTCCAGTCCCGGAAAGTATCCTGTCACAAGTGGGGCACTTTTGTGGTTCTTCTGTGGGGGATTCTGGGTTTGAGGGGACGAGGAAGTGGCTCTGGTTATTTGCTTTTGTACCAGGTCGGGAGGGTAGTTGCGAGATGCGAAAGCTGTTTTCAGGTTGTTGGTGTAATGATTCAGGGATTCCGGACTGGAGCAGATTCGTTTGCCACGAAGACCTAGGCTGTAGGGAAGGGACCGTTTGATGTGGAATGGGTGGCAGCTGTCATAATGGAGGTACTGTTGCTTGTTGGTGGGTTTGATGTGGACGGACGTGTGAAGTTGGCCATTGGACAGGTGGAGGTCAACGTCAAGGAAAGTGGCATGGGATTTGGAGTAGGACCAGGTGAAACTGATGGAACCAAAGGAGTTGAGGTTGGAGAGGAAATTCTGGAGTTCTTCTTCACTGTGAGTCCAGATCATGAAGATGTCATCAATAAATCTGTACCAAACTTTGGGTTGGCAGACTTGGGTAACCAAGAAGGCTTCCTCTAAGCGACCCATGAATAGGTTGGCGTACGAGGGGGCCATCCTGGTGCCCATGGCTGTTCCCTTTAATTGTTGGTATGTCTGGCCCTCAAAAGTGAAGAAGTTGTGGGTCAGGATGAAGCTGGCTAAGGTGATGAGGAAAGAGGTTTTAGGTAGGGTGGCAGGTGATCGGCGTGAAAGGAAATGCTCCATCGCAGCGAGGCCCTGGACGTGCGGAATATTTGTGTATAAGGACGTGGCATCAATGGTTACAAGGATGGTTTCCGGGGGTAACAGATTGGGTAAGGATTCCAGGCGTTCAAGGAAGTGGTTGGTGTCCTTGATGAAGGATGGGAGACTGCATGTAATGGGTTGAAGGTGTTGATCTACGTAGGCAGAGATACGCTCTGTGGGGGCTTGGTAACCAGCTACAATGGGGCGGCCGGGATGATTGGGTTTGTGGATTTTAGGAAGAAGGTAGAAGGTAGGGGTGCGGGGTGTCGGTGGGGTCAGGAGGTTGATGAGTCAGGTGAAAGGTTTTGCAGGGGGCCTAAGTTTCTGAGGATTCCTTGAAGCTCCGCCTGGACATCAGGAATGGGGTTACCTTGGCAAACTTTGTATGTGGTGTTGTCTGAAAGCTGACGCAGTCCCTCAGCCACATACTCCCGACGATCAAGTACCACGGTCGTGGAACCCTTGTCCGCCGGAAGAATGACGATGGATCGGTCAGCCTTCAGATCACGGATAGCCTGGGCTTCAGCAGTGGTGATGTTGGGTGTAGGATTAAGGTTTTTTAAGAAGGATTGAGATGCAAGGCTGGAAGTCAGAAATTCCTGGAAGGTTTGGAGAGGGTGATTTTGAGGAAGAGGAGGTGGGTCCCGCTGTGACGGAGGACGGAACTGTTCCAGGCAGGGTTCAATTTGGATGGTGTCTTGGGGAGTCGGATCATTAGGAGTAGGATTAGGATCATTTTTCTTCGTGGCAAAGTGATACTTCCAGCAGAGAGTACGAGTGTAGGACAGTAAATCTTTGACGAGGGCTGTTTGGTTGAATCTGGGAGTGGGGCTGAAGGTGAGGCCTTTGGATAGGACAGAGGTTTCGGATTGGGAGAGAGGTTTGGAGGAAAGGTTAACTACTGAATTAGGGTGTTGTGGTTCCAGATTGTGTTGATCGGAATTTTGAGGTTTTGGAGGGAGTGGAGCTGGAAGTGGGAGATTGAGTAGATGGGAGAGACTGGGTTTGTGTGCAATGAGAG
This sequence comes from Schistocerca americana, assembly GCF_021461395.2. Lineage (NCBI taxonomy): Eukaryota > Metazoa > Arthropoda > Insecta > Orthoptera > Acrididae > Schistocerca > Schistocerca americana. The sequence goes on from NC_060120.1 coordinate 615,985,602, forward strand.
GAGGTTGAGGTTTGCTGGAAAGGTTGTGAAGGGTGAGTGAGTTGCCTTTCCGGAGGTGGGGAAAAAAAAAAAAAAACCCACTTCCTTTCGTCTTCCCCTCTCCTTCCCTCTTTCCTGATGAGGCAACAGTTTGTTGCGAAAGCTTGAATTTTGTGTGTATGTTTGTGTTTGTTTGTGTGTCTATCGACCTGCCAGCGCTTTTGTTCGGTAAGTCACCTCATCTTTGTTTTTATATATAATTTTTCCCACGTGGAATGTTTCCTTCCATTATATTGATATCATTAATTTGAATCCAACAATTACGTTTGTTATTGTCACTGTTGCATTTCGAAATCTTTTCTGTCGTCTTATTTTTCTCTTTCTGTTTTTGCCAGTAGTTTCACTTTGTATTCACCTTCTCCTTTTTACCGTAATCTGCTATACTATTTTATCCCGCCTATATATATACTCAATAATACGTAACCCACTTCCAAACCATAACCAAAAAAATATTTTTAATTTTTTTTTTTTTTGCCGCTTTCAGCACTACCGCCGCTATAATATCCACCGTTTCTAGTTCACAAACAGCTCCTTTCACCTTTTAAACAACCATTTCGGCCAGTTCTAATAACTTTCGCTTTATTTCCATTTCCGTTTTTCCCACATCACTGATCATTTTTAGCCGCTTCCCACAGGTTTTAACGCCATTATTTCTTCGTCAGACAATTGTTAGCCTCATTTTCATAATCTGCCACCACAATATCACTCCTTTTAATATACTACACGCAGTTTTTTCGAAATTTTCCCGAATTTCCCCGTCCTTTAACGTGTTTTGGCGGCAACACAACCACCTAACCTTTATGCACATCGTTGTCTACCAACCGAAGTCCAACATAGCCCAGCTGTAACCAACACCTTTTCGCCTTTTGTCATTCCAGATCTCCAGTTTCTTTCCGGTTCACCTTTATCTCTCCCCATATATTTTTATTTTCATTTTCATTTCACCTCATGTTACACTTTCCACCTTCTAATACCATGTCACCCTCACAACACCCCCACAATGACCCCATTAAGTTTTATTTACATTCCCTCCGCAAACATGCCTTCGCCCTAGCCAGATTACGCTCGCATATTTTATTTTCTCAGGCTTGTCTGACATTTGGCATTACCCCCAAAGGCCTCACACTCCAAGTTCCCATCTCTGGCTGCAACCCTTCCTTCCATCAGTCCCTATACCAGTTCCAAACTGAACAATCCATTGCCCTCACCCACCTAATCCTTCACCTACACATCAACTCAGCCAATGAACACACCCGTCAACTCCTATCCTTAACAAAAGTCCTTAATCTTTCCTCCCCCACATCCACACCGGCTGTTCAGAGCATCCTCCTACAGGCCAACTGTAAATTAGAACAGCATGCCACCCTCCACCTCAAAAAACTATCCAATCTCCTGGTTTCCCACCTCCGGAAAGGCAACTCACTCACCCTTCACAACCTTTCCAGCAAACCTCAACCTCCTCTCATTGCACACAAACCCAGTCTCTCCCATCTACTCAATCTCCCACTTCCAGCTCCACTCCCTCCAAAACCTCAAAATTCCGATCAACACAATCTGGAACCACAACACCCTAATTCAGTAGTTAACCTTTCCTCCAAACCTCTCTCCCAATCCGAAACCTCTGTCCTATCCAAAGGCCTCACCTTCAGCCCCACTCCCAGATTCAACCAAACAGCCCTCGTCAAAGATTTACTGTCCTACACTCGTACTCTCTGCTGGAAGTATCACTTTGCCACGAAGAAAAATGATCCTAATCCTACTCCTAATGATCCGACTACCCAAGACACCATCCAAATTGAACCCTGCCTGGAACAGTTCCGTCCTCCGTCACAGCGGGACCCACCTCCTCTTCCTCAAAATCACCCTCTCCAAACCTTCCAGGAATTTCTGACTTCCAGCCTTGCATCTCAATCCTTCTTAAAAAACCTTAATCCTACACCCAACATCACCACTGCTGAAGCCCAGGCTATCCGTGATCTGAAGGCTGACCGATCCATCGTCATTCTTCCGGCGGACAAGGGTTCCACGACCGTGGTACTTGATCGTCGGGAGTATGTGGCTGAGGGACTGCGTCAGCTTTCAGACAACACCACATACAAAGTTTGCCAAGGTAACCCCATTCCTGATGTCCAGGCGGAGCTTCAAGGAATCCTCAGAAACTTAGGCCCCCTGCAAAACCTTTCACCTGACTCATCAACCTCCTGACCCCACCGACACCCCGCACCCCTACCTTCTACCTTCTTCCTAAAATCCACAAACCCAATCATCCCGGCCGCCCCATTGTAGCTGGTTACCAAGCCCCCACAGAGCGTATCTCTGCCTACGTAGATCAACACCTTCAACCCATTACATGCAGTCTCCCATCCTTCATCAAGGACACCAACCACTTCCTTGAACGCCTGGAATCCTTACCCAATCTGTTACCCCCGGAAACCATCCTTGTAACCATTGATGCCACGTCCTTATACACAAATATTCCGCACGTCCAGGGCCTCGCTGCGATGGAGCATTTCCTTTCACGCCGATCACCTGCCACCCTACCTAAAACCTCTTTCCTCATCACCTTAGCCAGCTTCATCCTGACCCACAACTTCTTCACTTTTGAGGGCCAGACATACCAACAATTAAAGGGAACAGCCATGGGCACCAGGATGGCCCCCTCGTACGCCAACCTATTCATGGGTCGCTTAGAGGAAGCCTTCTTGGTTACCCAAGTCTGCCAACCCAAAGTTTGGTACAGATTTATTGATGACATCTTCATGATCTGGACTCACAGTGAAGAAGAACTCCAGAATTTCCTCTCCAACCTCAACTCCTTTGGTTCCATCAGTTTCACCTGGTCCTACTCCAAATCCCATGCCACTTTCCTTGACGTTGACCTCCACCTGTCCAATGGCCAACTTCACACGTCCGTCCACATCAAACCCACCAACAAGCAACAGTACCTCCATTATGACAGCTGCCACCCATTCCACATCAAACGGTCCCTTCCCTACAGCCTAGGTCTTCGTGGCAAACGAATCTGCTCCAGTCCGGAATCCCTGAATCATTACACCAACAACCTGAAAACAGCTTTCGCATCCCGCAACTACCCTCTCGACCTGGTACAAAAGCAAATAACCAGAGCCACTTCCTCGTCCCCTCAAACCCAGAATCCCCCACAGAAGAACCACAAAAGTGCCCCACTTGTGACAGGATACTTTCCGGGACTGGACCAGACTCTGAATGTGGCTCTCCAGCAGGGATACGACTTCCTCAAATCCTGCCCTGAAATGAGATCCATCCTTCATGAAACCCTCCCCACTCCGCCAAGAGTGTCTTTCCGCCGTCCACCTAACCTTCGTAACCTGTTAGTTCATCCCTATGAAATCCCCAAACCACCTTCCCTACCCTCTGGCTCCTATCCTTGTAACTGCCCCCGATGCAAAACCTGTCCCCTGCACCCTCCCACCACCACCTACTCCAGTCCTGTAACCCGGAAGGTGTACACGATCAGAGGCAGAGCCACGTGTGAAAGCACCCACGTGATTTACCAACTGACCTGCCTACACTGTGATGCATTCTATGTGGGAATGACCAGCAACAAACTGTCCATTCGCATGAATGGACACAGGCAGACAGTGTTTGTTGGTAATGAGGATCACCCTGTGGCTAAACATGCCTTGGTGCACAGCCAGCACATCTTGGCACAGTGTTACACCGTCCGGGTTATCTGGATACTTCCCACCAACACCAACCTATCCGAACTCCGGAGATGGGAACTTGCCCTTCAGTATATCCTCTCTTCTCGTCATCCGCCAGGCCTCAATCTCCGCTAATTTCAAGTTGCCGCCACTCATACCTCACCTGTCTTTCAACAACTTCTTTGCCTCTACACTTCTGCCTCGACTGACATCTCTGCCCAAACTCTTTGTCTTTAAATATGTCTGCTTGTGTCTGTATGTGTGGATGGATATGTGCGTGTGTGCGAGTGTATACCTGTCCTTTTTTCCCCCTAAGGTAAGTCTTTCTGCTCCCGGGATTGGAATAACTCCTTACCCTCTCCCTTAAAACCCACTTCCTTTCGTCTTCCCCTCTCCTTCCCTCTTTCCTGATGAGGCAACAGTTTGTTGCGAAAGCTTGAATTTTGTGTGTATGTTTGTGTTTGTTTGTGTGTCTATCGACCTGCCAGCGCTTTTGTTCGGTAAGTCACCTCATCTTTGTTTTTATATATAATAATTAGTGAGGTTTAACAAATTCCACCAGTCATCTGATTATTATGAAAAGCTGCTTTTTTTATCTTCACAGCATTGCAGCACAACCTTAGCAATTCTGAGGGCTCCTTTATTTAATTCTGTTGAAGTTGTTTCCCATTACATTGGAGGGGAAGGAAATGGACAAACATACACTTTTAAATATGCTTTTACAGGATGATTTCAGTCTATGGCTACTGTCACAGTAGTATGCGTAAGACATTTATAATGTGAACACACTCTCATTGCTGTAGTAGTAGTTAAGGCAGAAAGGAGCAGGTTTTTCACAAAGCAAAAGTTGGGAAAAATTTTAATTTACTCAAAAAAATGACATTCACCTGGCCAAAAAATTAAATTTGCTGTCTCACTGTCACTTACTACACAAGAATTGTTCAGTACATTTTATCAAAATTAGAAGTAAGTATCTAGTCAACTCAGTAGGATAATTCAGCTCTAGTCCTGGAAAACTGTCAACTTTCACAGAGATGTAAAATATTATCCAGATACCACTTTCTGTATACTTTTGAGACAATAGGAGTGATTTACTAATATTTGTCTTGCTATCTGAGTAAAAGGACTTTAATGGCATCCTATCCTGAATCATCACTTTGTAATGGTGTTAATTTGTGTCAAATACACATGAACCAAAGCACAAGTCTCATTAATGGTCAGTATTTACAAAACAGTGGAAGCAGTATTACAGTGGTCTGATACTTAACTTATTTAACTAGAACCCTTTTAGAGATTGTCTTGTCAGTTGCATAGTGGATGGTAATACTTGTTACGCAATTGTCTGTTGAACAACAATGAAATCTCTTGTCATTCTTTTATCATTAGCAGTACATGAACTAAGGACTATGTTCAGTAACTCACATTAACCAAATTGATGCCAAATAAAAAGAGACTTTTTTTTTAACTGATCTGAAGGTGTATTTTGCAAACAGTGATGCATGATTTAACTGTAATGTGATCAATGTTTAACCTGTCATTTAATATGTAAAAATATTATTTACAAAACAAGATGCATAATGAATCATCAAAGAGGCAAAAATAGTACTAAACCTGGTGAGACAGAGTGTGAAGCAAGCTGCATTAAGTAGCAGTATTTACAGTAACTACTTCTTGTGTGAAAAATTGCAGCTATAATTTGTAAGTACATGTTTGACTAAACTACAACATAAATACATACTGCAACCACACAGGACAAATATAGCCTTATTTTCTACCAGTACTTAATTGTAAAGGTGTCATGAAAGTTTATAGGCAGAATGAGTACTATGTTATTTTACTAATGACAGTATGGAAAACATGTAGCAAAGAAGAATTATCTCCTACAACAGTGAAGATCTTTGCTCACATCTGTGTTCAGCAATGACTGAGACAAGCAACACAGCAGCCAGAGCAATTCACAAATCATTCAGTATGTTGTCAGGAGATGGACTGAAAGCCAAATTGACATCACTCTTCGAGCCATACTCAATGCAATATGGAGTACAACTTACTGTGGTAGAGGGTTGTAGCATATACATGTGGACAATTCCCATAAGAATATTCTGAGAGCCCAGAGGAGCCATTAGTGTGAAACTATCAGGAACTAAATTAAGATCAAACTGCAAGAACATGAGGAAATTCATAGAGAGACTGTCCATAGCTCAGTTTGGTTAACCTCTCATTGTTATTCTGGATTCTCTCTGTCTTTGGTACACTGCAAATCAAAACTTCCATTCACAATCGCTTTTTGCTTGTCTTAGCAAACCATCAGCAGCAACTGGATACATTATACTGACAACTGTTTGATCAGAACGCACAGGTGCTGAGTGAATGATGTGGGGTTACACTTTCCATCTGCTTTGAATGACATTAGTGATAGCACTCTCGATCTACCACTGACTACCTAAGTAGAGTAGCATGGTGGCTTCATCATTTCTGATGAGCTCTACCTATTTTATCCTTCTCTGTAAGCGAGCATACCCTACGTACTGATGTGTGAAAAGGAAGACCTACCCTGGTATACTGGCTCATGTTTCCCTAAAGAACAACCAGAGAATTTTTTTTTCTTTTTTTGTGGTTTTAGGGTGCACAACTACAGTGGTTATTAGCACCCAGACTAAATTATGAATGCCCTGTGAGGCACAATGTTAAAACAGCAACTAAAAAGGACAACACTATAAAAGGCACATTAATAGGCAAGGGATTAAAAGAAAACAGCATAATCAAATGTCCTTAGACAGGTTTGTCAAGTGGATAAAACGAAAAACGTGAGCAGCTGCTCCTGGGTCATCTGCTAAAATTTCATTCAGAGTACATGGCAGGCCAAGATCAATGCGCTGTATATTAAAAAATCGGACAGGACGTTAAAATGTGGCATACCGTCAGCACTTGCCCACATGGCCAGAATGGTGCCGGCACAGCCGTCAGCAGATGGCGGTGGCTGAACTAGCAGTGTCCAATCAGTAACCGGGCCAAAACGACCTCCTCCCGCCAAGAAGGGCGTGCAGAGGTCGTCCAAGCCATGGGGAGAGGTTTCAAGGCCTGAAGCTTGTTTTCAGTAAATGTAGACCGATTGGCATACCTCAGCGATAAAACGCACTGACATATGACCCTGCTAAAATCAGATGAAGGCACACAACAAGAAGCTGTCCGAGGCTGGAGGACCGCAGCCTTGGCCGCGGCATCTGCAGCTTCGTTCCCAGGGATACCGACATGGCCAGGAACCCAGAGAAAGGTAATCAGAGAACAGTCGTCCGCCAGCTGCTGAAGAGAGCGTTGGATCCGGTGCACAAAAGGTTGAACCAGATACGGATCACTGAGGCTCTGGATGGCGCTCAGGGAATCAGAGCAGATGACATAAGCAGAATGTCGGTAGCAGCGGATGTAAAGAACAGCCTGATAGAGGGCAAATAGCTCAGCTGTGAAGACCGAACAATGGCCATGGAGCCGGTATTTGAAACTGTGTGCACCGACAATAAAAGAACACCCGACACCGTCATTGGTCTTAGAGCCAACTGTATAAATGAAGATCGTATTAATGAACTTCGAACGAAGTTCGACAAACCGCGACGAACGAAGTTCGACAAACCGCGAGCGGTATACTGAAGCTGGGGTAACCTCCTTTGGGAGCAAGCTGAGGTCAAGGTGAACGCGAACCTGAGCCTGGAGCCAAGGTGGCGTTTGACTCTTGCCCACCCTAAAGGTTGCAGGGAGTGAAAAATCAAGGTGCTGAAGGAGGTGACGAAAGCGAAGTCCAGGGGGTAGCAGGGCAGATGCATAAAACCCACATTGATGGTCAAGGGTGTCATCAAAAAAAAGAACGATAAGACGGGTTGTTGGGCATTGATAATAGCCGACAGGCATACTGACAAAGCAGTATATCATGCCGGTAGGTTAGTGGCAATTCACCGGCTTCAGCAGGAAGATTCTCGACGGGACTAGTATAGAATGCTCTGATCGCAAGACGTAACCCCCGATGTTGTATAGAGTTAAGGCGGCGTAAGATGGACAGCCGTCCAGAGGAGTATAAAATGCTCCCATAATCCAGCTTTGAGCGGACAATCGACCGATATAGGCGAAGTAGGATGGTTCGATCCGCTCCCCATGCCGTACCGCTGAGAACACGGAGGACATTTAGGGAATGGGTACAATGGGCAGCCAAATATGACACATGTGGAGACCAGCTAAGTTTCCAGCCAAATGTAAGACCTAAAAATTTTGTTGACTCCACGAATGGGAGAGCAACGAGACCGAGATGTAAGGACGGTGGGAGAAACTCTTTGTAGTGCCAGAAGTTAATACAGACCGTCTTCTAGGCAGAATAATGGAAGCCATTGGCAACACTCCAGGAGAAAAGATGGTCAAGACAACGCTCCAGGAAACATTTACACTGTGCGCTGCAGTAGATGGTAAAATTGCCCACGAAAAGGGAGCCTGATACATCAGCTGGGAGGCAATGCATTATTGGATTGATCGCTATGGCGAAGAGAGCGACGCTCAAAACTGAGCCCTGTGGCACGCCATTTTCCTGGCGAAAGGCGTCAGACGGGACAGAACCCACACGTACCCTGAACTGTCGATCCATTAAAAACGCACGAATAAAAAGAGGGAGGCGGCCGCGAAGGCCCCATTTATGCATGGTGTGGAGAATGCCCGCCCTCCAACAGGTGTCGTAAGCCTTCTCCAAATCAAAGAACACAGCCACTGTCTGGCGCTTCCACAAAAAGTTATTCATAATGAAGGTCGACATGGTAACCAGATGGTCAACAGCAGAGTGGCGCCTACGAAATCCACATTGTACACTGGTAAGTAGGTGTCGAGATTCGAGCAGCCAAACCAAACGAAAGTTAACCATTTGTTCCATCACCTTACAGACACAGCCGGTAAGGAAAATGGGTCGATAACTGGAAGGCAAGTGCTTGTCCTTCCCCGGCTTAGGAATCGGGACAACAATAGATTTGCGCCAGCATGTGGGAACATGACCCTCAATCCAGATGCGATTATAAGTATGAAGAAGAAAACCTTTACCCGCAAGAGAAAGGTTCTTCAGCATCTGAATATGAATAGAATCATGCCCGGAGCGGAGGACCGTGACCGGGCAAGTGCACTTACAAGTTCCCGCATGGTGAATGGGGCATTATAACTTTCATGATTTGAGGAGTGGAAGTTAGGTGGACTTGCCTCCTCTGCCTGTTTTCGGGGGAGGAAGGCAGGGTGGTAATGAGTGGAGCTCGAAATCTCTGCGAAAAATCGGCCGAAGGCATTGGAGACATCCTCAGGGGCCACAGGGACGTCATTCGCGACCATCAAGCCAGAAACTGATGAGTGGACCTTAGTGCCAGATAGCCGGCACAGGCTACTCCAAACAACAGAAGAGGGAGTAAAACTATTGAAGGAGCTTGTGAAAGCAGCCCAGCTGGCAATACTACCCCCTTGAGTGGGAGGGACTCCTTTTAGTCGCCTCTTACGACAAGCAGGAATACCTTGGGCCACACATTGGGGAACCAGAGAATGAAACCAAAAATTCCTAATACAGGAGACACCTGTCAACTTGCTCAATCTAACATAACAAAGCACCTGTCTCATTAAAACCAAGAAGGCACATATGCTGCTCATGATGGTGATTTGAATAAACTCTTTGGGTGAAGTAAAAAGATACAACAACTGAGTAAAGCAGTACATCAATTTTTACTTAATATGAATTGTGTTGTGAAATGAACATAAGATATAGGAAGCCATGATGTATTTCTTTTCAATTAATGATGTTGGTTTCCTTGTCTTACAGTTAATTAGCGCAATGTAATGTCGAATGACAGTTGTATTCATCATGAACATTGAAAATTTCTCCTCCACTGTCATTTAATAATTATTTAGACACTGTTAATGCAATGTGTGTGTGTGTGTGTATTATAGTTGTGAATAATGAAATGCAAGCTTCTGTCTATGAGAACAAAGTATAGCTATAGCCTTAGGCTGTGTATCGCTTCGGGCAAATTGACTTAACCTATTATCACTGTTGCCCGACTTTCTGGGAATTACACATTTCACTGTAACATGATGTTCTACAGCTCCTACAACCTGAGAAATCAATAATTAAATATCTACATATCACCTGTGTAGTGCCATAAAATGTTCTGTGTTAATTTTTGAGAAATTGTGAATAAAATATCCATGATACCTTCACAATGTATTACTAGTAATAAATGAAGTCATACTTGTCTTGTGTAGTTGCCGTATGTATTTACACTGTTGTTCACTGAAACACATAGGTCCACTTGCAGCTACAATTTTTCACAAAATAAGTAGTTATTGTTAATAATACTACTTATCATAGGTTGCTTCACCTTTTATCTAACCTGTTTCACTACAGTTTTCGCATGTCTCTTGATTTTTTACGCACTTCATTTTGTAAGCAATATTTTTACACAGTTATGTCTCAGGTGAAATACTGCTCACATTGCAGCTAAATGATGCACTGCTGTTTGCACAATACACTCCAGATCAATTTGAAAAGAACGTCTCGGGTACTTGGCAACAATTTGAGTAATCTGAGTGACAGATCGTAGTCTTCAGTTCATGTGCTGCTAATGAAACAAATATGACAACACAATTCACTGTTGTGGTAACTGCATTCAATCTGCAGTCAACTGCTAACAAATATTACTGTCCACTATGCTACTGAAATGACTGTCACTGCACAGGTTATGTGTGTTACAATTAGTTAAGTAATCAGCTGACCCCAATCCTACTTCCACTGTTTTGAAATGAGTTGACCATTCGTTATTTGAACAACTCGGTGCTGCATTCTGATTCAGTCATATTTGATATGGATTAGCGCCATCACAAAACGATGACTAAGAGAAGGACATAACTGATGTTCTGTTACACAGACACCAAATCTGTGACAGTCAATAGACTTCCAGAACTGGAGCTGAATTGTCCTACTTAGTTCTCTAGATGCTTACTTGTAACTTTGATTAAATATTCTAAACAACCCTTGCATAATAAGTGACAGTGAGATAAATAATTTAATTTTTTGGCTGCAATATAGCTATTTAATAAGTAAATTACAATTTCTCTCATCTTTTACTTTGTGAGAAATGTGCTTCCTTCTTCATGAGCCATTACTATAGCAGTGAGAGGATGATCACATTATACATGCCTTTCTAGCTGTGTGCTACTGCAACTGTTTACATAGATTCAAATTTTGCTGAAAAATTATATCAGAAGTCAAAAACAATATGGAAAGGATAGATTGTTACTCAGAAGGCTTTGAGTGACATCCAGGCAAAATGAAAGCTGAAATACTTAAGTTTTCACACAGGGTCCTTTTCTCCTGGTGTGGGATGGAGAGGGGAAAGGATAGCAGGATAAGGATGGGTGAGGATACTACTGCTGCCTGTAGGAATGTGCAGGGACATGCAGCTCTGGGAGGCTGTGGCCGAGAAACGGGGTTTGCTAGTTTCAATGTCATCATGGTTTTTTGTGCCCACTTCACTGGTCACTGCACATGGTCTTGCTGCACAGTAAACTTTCTTGATCAGGAATGCTATTGTACTTGTAGCTGCAAAGTTTGTTTCTTCAATATAAGGACAAATTGTTACTTATCAAATAAAGGAGAAGATGAGGTGCAGACAGGCTGCTATATATTTAAGCTTTTAGGCAAAAGGCCTCTTCTTCTAAAGTAGAAAACACACACGCATTCCCACTCGCACAACTTTCTCTCTCTCTCTCTCTCTCTCTCTCTCTCTCTCTCTCTCTCTCTCACACACACACACACACACACACACACACACACACACACACACAGGATAGAAAAGCAACTGAAATCCGCAACAGAGGAAATGCCACTGGCCCTGATGGGATACCAGTTTGATTCTACATAGGGTATTTGAAACAATTTGCCCATTCTATGGCAGAGCACCTTAGGCCTTTCGCATATTGAAGCTTTCCTAATAATTGGAAAGAAGCACAGGTCACTCCTGTTTTCAGGAAGTATTATCAAACACACACACAAAACTATAGGCCTATAATCTGAGTCTAGTCTCAGAATTCTGGAACATGTTTTATGTTCACATATTATGAAATTTCTGGAAGCTGAAATCTCTACTATATGAATCAACATGGGTCCAAAAACAAGAACAGTATGAAACCCACCTTGCTTTGTTCATTCATGAGATCCAGAAAGCAGCAGATACAGGGACTCAGGTAGATGCCATGTTCCTAGACTTCCAGAAGGCATTCAGTACTGTTCTGCACTGCTGCCTAATGGACAAACTAAAAGCATGTGGAACATCACGCCAACTGTGTGGCTGGATTGAGGAGTTTCTAATAAACAGAAAGCAATGTTAGAAAATTGTAGTGAAATACAGAAACACCTGCAGAGGTTCAATGCTTGGTGCAGGGAGTGGCAACTGACATAAATAAATGAAGGAAGATTTGGGTTTAGTGACACATCAACATCACGGTCATGAGAGACTAAGTACAAGTTCTGATCATTTCAAGAATCGAGAAGCACATTGGCCCATGTCCTTTCAAAGGAATCACACCAGCATTTTGCTGGAGCAATGGAGAAATCACAGAAAAACTAAATCAGATTGGTAAGACAATGATTTGAACAGCTGTCTTTCAGAATGCAAATCCAGTGCCCTAACCGCCACACCAACTCACTTGGTATATAAAAATGTAATGTATAGTGAATACATACCCAGAAAGATCTTTTATTGAATGATTACATGATTGCAGAACAATCACGGGACGCAGTTACCACCATAAAATATCTACAATTACGCGTACACAGTGATCTGAAGTGAGAGAACCACACAAAATTAATTACATGTGAAGCAGCTGCCAGAGTGATACACTAGAAGAATCCACACGAAATTTTGTTTATCAACAAAGGAAGCAGCTTACATTCGACCAATACTCAAATACTGCTCTTCAGTATGGGATCTGCTCCAGATAAGACTGATAGAGAAAATAGAGAAGATCCAAAGCAGAGCAGCATGTTTCATTATATGTCCACTTACCAAGCACAAAAGCCTCACAGAGATTGTCAATCAACTCCAGTGGCAAGTTAAAAGTTCTGAAAGTGTACATTCCTCGAAGAATCAAAAAAATATTTTGCTTCCAAATACATACATGTATGAAGATAAAATCAGAGATTCCAGCCCACACAAAAAATTACCAGCAGTTGTCCTTTCCACAAACCAATCACAACTGGAACAGGACACGGGGAAGTGGCCCTGGCACACAGAACTACTCTTTACCACACACTGTGAAGTGGCTCGTAAAGTACAATACAGATGTAGACATAGGCAGATTGTTCCATGCAGTAACTGCAGCAGATCTCATCTTTTATGCTGTGATTTATCTGTTCTAGCTACCACTGGGGAAATAAGGAAGAAACAAAAGCCACAGCTGTTCAATACCTCTGTGGTAACATGGTTGTGCTGAAAGTGTTGGCTGCATTGTTTCCTTGGTTCCAATCTCAAAGGAGGCTAGCTACAAGCAGCCAGATCAAAAATCAATAAGGAAATTTTAAGAAAACTTCTATATCATAAGTCATCTTTCTGCTTCCGGTACTTGTAGTGTAAGGACGAAAAAACTTATCTGCTTTCCCTGACATAATTATTGGTTTTTGTGGCTTAACAATATTATTTGTATAATTCTGGCACTGTGTAATTTATTAGCTGTGTTTCTTTATGCATCCACTCCAACTACCAAATTTCCAAGCTACTCGAGCATGACAAAGGACAGCATTTTAACATAGACTGCCTCAAAGTCCGAAGTGCATAATACCAATTCATGTTGACTTTGGCACACTCGTGTTACAGATACTTTGTTTGATTAAAACAGACTTTTTTCGTAAGGTTATCATGGTAAGGTGTAATTCATCTGCCCATATTTTATAGCAGTTCCCCATTACCTTATAGAAAAAACAATAAATATCAGAGAAAATTAATCATTAACCACATATTCTCTTATAATATGTAAAATAGTCTGACAATGCTCAGGTAGTTTCCCAGTCCACTGTCCGCATAAACCTAATGGTTCAGATTTAAAGAAGCTGTCAAACCAGGTTTGAAGAGCAATTTTGTTCAACTGTTTGATAGTCAGCAGGAAATGTAAACTTCTGAAGATGCAAGATCAGAAGAATAAGTGGGTGAAGGAGGACTTCCCAGACAAACTCCTAGACAATTTTGCTTCTGACATCAGCAGATTGCGTTATCACGTAGTAGCAACATGAAGCAGTTTTGTTGGTCTTTTTCTTACAACATGACAAAAACCCATGGGGAGGATTTTGTATCGCACAACGCCTTTATTGCACAATCAGTAGTAAAATATTATCTGTTCACACTGCCCTTTGCTCGTGGAGTGGTCTTTTGTTATGGCTCAACCTTTAATTTGTTCTTATGAAACTACACTATCACATTTCTTTGAAAAAGTTGCTTTGCCAAATATATTTTACGTAGTGTAACAGGGAATTTGTATCAAATGTTGCCTTTTGCAAGTTTATTTGATCAACTCTAGCACCTAGCCTTAGATTTGATCAAAGAAAGCAAATGTCTTCTGTTTACTGCAAGTGGCTAGCATGCATAAATTAACTGTAAAAGCACTGTGTGTTGTGTATATGGAGTGGAGAAGAACATTCAAAATGCAAAGGAGGCCATGTTTCAGAGCTTATTGTGACCTTATAAAAATGGGAAGGCATTTTATAATCTGACATGAAATAAGATTATTTTTTTCCTTTTTAGACATGGAGATGGAAATCCAATCTTTTTCTTCAAAGCGAATTAAAGTAGTCTACGCTTACAGACTTGTATAAGAAGTCAAAGCTGGAAAATATTTAGGCAAGTTCATTGTTACTGCTGATGTTTGTTCACAGAAAAGGTTATTAAAGAACTGCTGTTGTTGGTCAAGGACAAAAAATTAGCACAATATGATTCATTGATGAAGCAACAATTGTAGCTGAAACTGAATAAGGAAATGAGTTTTGAGCTAAATGTAATGGAACATGTGCTAGCTGTAAGTTAAGGTACGCACATGAAGAAGAAGAAAGTGTCAGAGGCCGACATACTGGAGGATTAAGTGCTGCAGATGGGAAAGAGAAACTTGATAGGCATAAGCACGTCACAGAAGCACAGACAAGGCCAAAAAGGTCTTTTATAAGAATAAACAGCAGCTAATGTCCAAGACAGTAAAACTCATGCCTAATTTTGTAAGTTTTAAAATGAGTTTGATATCCTTACGGAAATTCACAAAACAAACTACAACAGGCGTAAAGCATCAGAAAGGACTTGGCACGTAAGTGGATATAGTTGTAACCAGTTCAAGTTTGAATGTAAACATATCTCATCACAATTCATTTCTCATGTTAATGGATTTGCAATGGTACAATTACAACTCTGCTAGACTGAACTGTATACATCACATTGCACTCAGATTTTATTGTTATACGTTAACATTAACAGCAGGTGAGATATCAGTTTAATTACATTTCATATTTGTGTTGGAAGAAATCACTGCCTTGTATAGTAACTGGGAGCTATGAAACTAACAGCAGTAAAACCAGCAATTTCTCAGTTAATCCCATGCTGTCCTATTGCTACCACATGCCAGTAACTCTGAAGGAACTATGACAAAACATTTGATGACAGTTAATACCCCTTTTTGCCATATCAAAGAGCTTAGCCAAAGAAATATGGCAAATATTTAATCAAATTTCTTTATCACAGAAATTTGATGTGCAATACCAGCCATAGGAAATCTCAATGAGTGAAATGATGAAACTCAAATAAAAATCCAGCAATAGTTACTCTTTTGATGTTTTTTGCTTTAAATTTAAGCACGCAGTATCCCTACAGGCGACTTTTCAACCTTGCCTTCTGATTGCAAATGTTGTTGAAAGGTTAAATAATCACAGTCAATCACATACATCAGTTATCAAGACTTCCCGAATGTGGAAAATCATTCATGGTAGAACAATCTTTCTTGAAACAATATAATCTTTTTAGGGGGTCAGTTGCCCAATCAAATTCATCCTGTACACAATACATATGCTTCGACCTGCCTCTGCTGCCTTCAACCCTCTATTAAACCCAAAGAGAGTAATGGTTTGCAAATATTATACATTTTTTCACTGGCAGCTCTATTTTATAGAGCTTAAACAACATTCATAAGATTTAAGTATGCAAAATCCAATATGTGGCTACAAAACAAGTATTAGAACTTCAAAAAAGAAAATGGCAATTGATATACAATGTCCCATACACTCTCAGTACTCCACGCATGTTGTTCTACAGCATGGAGTTTACTTAGTTTATCAAAATTATTTCACATAAAAACAATTTTATATTTACCAATTTGAGGGGAGATACATGCCTAAATTGTGCCATGATGCAGTCACTTGGTCAGGAGTGGCTGGCATCAGGTGGCTGCGGTAGGGTGAGGAAACTGTCAAGCATAAACTGTTCTGATCTTCACACAGCCACAAACTCTTTCGCAGGAATATTTCAGGAAGATTCTCATATTACTGGTAGGTTTGAAAGTGAAGCAAATTATCTTCAAGGTTCCATCAAACGGAGACCTTTGGCACATAGCAGCTACATGGTTTAAAGAATATGGGAAAAGTGGACTCAAACTTACAACTTTGTTTCTATGTTTCATGATGTTTACCTCTCAACCACAAGCAGAACAGCACTAAAACAGGTTGAGCAGAAGGTAACACTGTTCGCACACACCTTTGTATCCTACAGTGTTCCCAGATCAAGCAGATGGCCAGAGTTACCGGAGTCTTTAGCACTGAATTACACCGTGATGGATGATGGCTTGAGGCATGGAGATAGATGTCACTCTGCATGGATTTTCTACATTTACAGTAACATAGTGGTCTTCTCTTAAGTAACACATCACGGAAAGGTAGCTAACCTCCTTTTTCAAGTTCCATCATGAATTTTATTTTATGGTGAACAGAGTGTAAATGACATAGGAACTTTCAGTTTTTCTTTCCATGCGATCACGGCACAAAAACTTGGGTGATTCTAGTGCCCTTGCTTCTAAGTGTTCCAAGTATAGGTTCACCATGACAAGCAACGAACAACAACCTGTCGCCACACTGTAAATTTGCTTGTAGTATTTGCTGTCAAACAGCAAATAAACTGATGTCAACATGTGACTAAAATGTCCAGTGAAACAATTGCCAAACTTTTCTGTGATTAGTTCCAAGGTTTCAGAAAGTGGGATTCTTGTAAAAAGGGAGACTACATTGAAACTGACCACAGTATCTACAGTGTGGAACTATAATTAACTGGGGGAGTATACAAAGTGAGTGCAGATTTGAATGTTGTGTTTGCACTTCCTCACATATTTGCTGAGAATGTGTTTCAGGTACTCTGCCAATATTACTAACCACAGGTCTTCGAGGAATAACTTCCCTGTTTAGTGTAAGAATGACAGATCGTCATGGTAACACAGTTGCTTGGAAATTTATGATGTAAATGACATTATATGGCAAGCCTGTCTTTTTGAGAGGAGTCTCCATATTCCTCTTGATTTTATTCATTCATCTATCTGTGTTACTCAAAAGATAAAAAATCTTATTATAGTCCACAAATAACATCAGGACTGTGGAGATGCCCCATCAGCAGACATAATTATAGTTTCCTTGTCCTCCAACAAATTTTTCAACGCTACTCATTCTTTCTAAGAGATGATGAATCTTAGCAGTGGGATCTTGGTAAGTACTCTACGCATTTTCAAACAAACCTCTTCTGTTGCTCTGTGGAGCTGATGGAATCTGCTGTCAGCAGCATTTTGGACTGGGTGTGAAATTTAGAGCTTTAACTAGGATCTTCAGTGTATCCTTGTCCAGATGTTTGTCAGTGAGATTAATTACTATATGGCTACTTGCATCTTGTCTTTGTCTTCATCCCCCCCTTCAGCAATCTAATTTTGCTGTCTGGGTGCAAACATTTTCTGCTGTATTGATTCTGCTTGTCAGTATGTCATACCGTCAACCTATTTCCAATAGTCTGTAAAGAGTATCACCGACATATTAAGATGAAGTTCTTTTCAGATGACCTCTAGCCTTTGTCATGAATTCTCTCTGTACTAGTGCCAGGATTGCATGGTGCACAGTCCTATCAGTGACTGGGGTGTTGCTATAATGTTTGATACTGGCAAACATAGGTACAAACTGTTCATTTTGACACTTTGATAGGACAGTCAGTGTACTAAGAAATCTATCTTTTTTTCTGCTGCAGGTTATATAACGTGTGTACATTGTGGAAACCCCACCCCCCCTTTCTGTAGAGTGAAGGGATGTGATCTCACCTCCACACTGCAGTGGTGACACAGAATCTACTGACTGAGGTCATCGTCAATGGCAGGGGCCAACAACAGCTTCACTTTACAAATATTAAGTGCCTGAAATGTATTTAGAATCGAGCGAACTACTGCCAATGAAGTTAATTATCTAAAACTGCAGAGGGATGATTAGGAGAAAAATGGAAGACAATCTACACGAACTGATCAAATAACTCACAAGACATACTGATGAATTTTTTGCCATGTTGGATAAAAGGATTGAAGACAAGAACTAAAGGACTGAGAACATGAGAGAATGCTTCAACTTAACAGAATTGCCACTGGCAAACCATCTCTTCTAGCCTGACACTCACCTCTTTTTTTAGTTTCCCCACATTTTCTACTATTTTCTCTTACTCTATATTTTTGGCAGCATGTCTACGTCTATACTCTGCAAACCACCACGAGGTGCAGGGCAGAGGGTACGGCCCATTGTACCAGTTATTAGTGTCTCTTGCCGTTTCATTCACACATGGAGCATGGGAAGAATGATCGACTGACTGCCTCTGTGTGTGCAGTAATTATTCTAATCTTATCCTCATGATCCCTGCATGAAAAATACGTAGGGGGTTCCAGTATAGCTCTAGAGTAATCATATAAAGCCGGTTCTTGAAACCTTGTTAACAGATTTTCTAGGGATACTTTATGTCTATCTTCAGGAGTCTGCTAGTTCAGTTCCTTCAGTGTCTCTGTGACACTCTACCACAGATTAATCAAACCTGTGGCCATTTGTGCTGGCATTCTCTGTATATGTTCAATATCCCCTGTTAGTCCTATCTGGTATGGGACCCACACACTTGAGAAATTATTCTGTGATGGGTTGCATGAGTAATCTGCAAGTAATCTCCTTTGCAGACTCACTGCACTACCCCAGTATTCAACCAATAAACCGAAGCCTACCATCTGCTTTGCCCACAACTGTGCCAATGTGATCATTCCATTTCATATCCCTACACAGTGTTACACCCAAATATTTGTATGAGTTGGCCAATTTCAACAGTGACTCATTTATATTATAGTCATACAATATTAAATTTTCTCGTTTTTGTGAAGTGCACAATTTTACATTTCTGAATATTTGCACCAAGTCGCCAATCTCCAATCTATGCTGAAATCTTATCAAGATATGACAATATTTATGCAGCTTCTTTCAGATAGTACTCCATTATAGATAACTGCATGATCTGCAAAAAGTCTGAAGTTATTATTAATATTATCTGCAAGGTCATTAATATACAACATGAATGGCAAGGGTCCCAACACACTTCCCTGGGGCACAACTGAAGTTACTTCTACATCTGATGACGACTCTTCCTCCAAGATAACATGCTGTATTCTCCCTATCAAAAAGTCCTCACTTCAGTTACAAATTTCACTTGATACTCCACATGATCATACTTTGATAATTGACGTAAGTGTGGTACCAAGTCTAATGCTTTTCAGAAATCAAGAAACACTGTATCGACCTGGTTGCCTTCATCCAAAGCTTTCAGCATGGCATGTGAGAAAAGAACGAGCTGGGTTTCACATGATTGATGTTTTTGAAATCCAGTCTGGTTCGCATTGAGGAGTTCATTCTGTTCAAGATACCTCATTATATTGGAGCTCAGAATGCATTCTAAGATTCTACAACAAATTGAAGTAAAGGATATTGGATGGTAATTTTGTGGATCACTTCTACTACCATTCTTGTATACGGGTGTGATCTGTGCCTCTATCCAAGAACTGTGACCAGATTTTATTTGGATTTTTTGGAAGATCGCTTGACAGTATTCTGCCACTGTAACAACTGATGCCATCATGCACTGCTCTCTTGACAAACAAGTTTCATTCCACATTTCTCTTTCTACAGTTCTATGCTTTGTTTTACGCCTATTATGCTGTGATCTCTCTCTTTTTTTTTTACAGTGGCTGCAGGCTGAACTGGGTAGGAGGTAGTTGTGCATGGCATCTCGACCCCTGCAGTGAACATCATGTTGTACATGTTGTACGTGGCAGTTGACCTCTGACAGTAACATTTTTCTCCACATTGCAGCACTCACAGTACTTCCTTGATGTGGTGGCAAAGGAATATCTCACAGCCTGCACATACCACTCCACGACTCTTAAATCATTTTTATTACCTATCCATTTCTGGTCAGTTTTTGTGCCACCTCAGTGCCTGCATCCATGGCAGGGGCTTATCCCACCATGCCATTGGTATGGCCCTACTTTTCAACATGCAGGTCAGAGCTCATTGTCTCCACTGTGTGCATACCATGAAGTGGGAGATTTGGAAGTGATCTGATCCTCAAACAGATTTTACATCTAAACAGTACATTCCGTACTTGGGTTCCTTATAAAGATTCATCTACTAAGTCCCCTCTACAGTCCCTAGAAACCTGTAATAGGAATTTTGGCTCACTCTGTATATATGGCCAGCATTTTAACAAGTGTAAGATTTAATGAAATGTGGATACAAGTTGCACCCAGGTTCTGCTAATATAATTAACTAGCTAAACAAGTAAGTTTTTCGTGGTCAGGTTGATTGGAGGAACCAACAATACGCAAAGAAAAATTCAAGAGCCTTAAAAAGTCAGATACCTTAGTTAAAATTCAATTTTATTAGAGGACAGGTACAAAAAAAAACTAAAAAAAGAGGGGGTTTGGGGAGTGGTAGTAATTATCATAAAAAAATTATTTTGTTGGCAGTAGCTACCTTTATCATTCATAAGGAAACATCAACTTGACCTCATAATTTAACGGATAAAAACACACTTCGAAGATATCAGCCCCAGCAACTGATCTCACGTGAAAATATGGGCAATAATTCCGACAGTACACAGATATGAACTTCTGAAGATACAGCTTTTAACGTTTTGCACCCACCAGTTCTTCGTCACTCATTCCACGTCACACTACAGCTGCTTAATCCCTGAGTGCAAAGTCCTGCACAGTGAAGTGAATAAGAAGTTGTGAATTAGCATTTTGACATTGGTAACACGTTTTGGTCATTGTGTCAAAGTGTGCGATGTATAACCTGCAGTGATGCCAGAGATGTCTTTGCACTTTAACATTTTCATATTGCAATCACAATGCTATATGTAAATTAATAAGTGTGACATTAAAGAAGTAATGTAGTGCTATTTTTATTAATGACACTGTTACTCATTATTTTCTTTGGATTTTAAATCTGGCATTGTGAAAGTGAACAACATTTGTATAAGATGTGATTTCTTCAATGTTACTGGCATGATTAAATCGTAAACAGAAAATCAGTAACCTCACTTCATAATATTTCTTCATTTGCTTAGGTTTATTCATTTTGATTTTGAAGCACATATATAGCTGCAGACATTAATATGAGAACGATGTTAAAACAGTTTTGTGCATATGTATACATGGGGTTGATGTATTATGTACTCATATTACTTTTTTTTTAGTAGAATAACATGTTCTCAAGCAAGATTTCAAAACACGTTGGGTAGATGTGTCCGTGACCCTTTCTCTTCCATCATCTTCAACATCACATGAATAACAGGGTTCTGGTTGTCACTGCATTGTACAGTACTTCATGTTTGGGCATGAGGTGGCTACAGTGGTTGGAGCGAGTGATAACTGGCGTAAGCAAACATTTAAAAGCTGTGCTTTCAGAAGGCTACAGCTGCATACTATCAGAAGTAAGGCCCAAATTTTTGCACTAGATCGAATGCTAGCGCTGATAAACTGCAGATGTGCTACTCAAAGTAACTCTTACGTTGAAAAGGGGCACAAGGAGGAGGGGGAGAGTTTGGAAGTTTGCTAGCTAAGAGGAAGGAATTTATCGAATATATAGTTTATAACTCTTTCTAAACGCCTGCCGTTGAACAGTACTATTTCATCTCAGTGAGTATTCTGAAGTAAAACTTTCACTGGTGCATATTGTCTCATTTTTAATTCTATGTGACTGGAGATGATAATATCACCAAAGCATGTCATCTGCCTGCATTATTACTATTATGACACACTGTACTGTAGAAGTCAACCAATAAGTGAAGGCCACTGGGAAACAATCATTAAAATATTAGACAAAATTATTAAATCACAAAGAACCACTCATTCTCTTTGTGCCAATGATTAAGCAGTAATACAGTCTTGGGCTGTGCTTCTACAAGATATAGGGAACTTAGCTGTAGCCTCTTTATTATCAACAGAGACAGAACTTATTTAATGAACATGTCTTTCAGTGTTCATTTCACATAACTAGCTGAATTTAATCACTGTGTCAAACCGCAATGTTAAAATGGGTTAGAGCTAGTACTGAACAATAAAGTCAGGGATTTCTTTCATCCTTGCCTGAAGCAAGATAGATAGCAATGTACATAACAGCACCTGCAGATAAGATAACTTTTAAGCTTATGAGATAGCTAGTTATCTTTACAATTTCTACAAACAAAGTTTGTCACAACAGCATAACATACATACCACAAATAGAAATATACTCAGTAATAAGTATTGTTTGTTAATGTTCATGGAGTATTTTAGTTCAAACTCACATCTAGTTGCAGTGTACATATGTATATGTATCTTGTCTCATTGTGATGAGATTTTCTTTAGTTTTCTTTTTCTCTGAATCATCAGTTATCTGTATTTCTGAACTAACAATTTTAACACACTTTTGAAAAGCTCCCTTTGGCACTTAATGAAAATTTTGTTTCCTTAAAATTCTCCATATATAGCACAAAAAATTAAAACTTTTTCAAAGTAATAACTGTTTTTGTATGAGTATCATTGCAAGGAAGAAAAAGGAAATTACATGAGATCTAGCTCTTTTTAGCTTGGAAAAGAAAAGCAAACAGTACCTGGACAAATGAAAAATACTTGCCTGCCTTGTTAAAAGGTACTTAACATTTTTTGGCCGTTGTATTGCAGAGAAATACATCTAGCTTCAAAAATGATTTCTCCTACAACTGTCTCACTAGTTACAAAAATATATGCTACTTTTGACAATAGCCAATAATGGTAATTATACACTGTGAGCTACTATGAGGAATGTGTAAAAACTCAGTAAATAAGAATTAATATGGTTAACAGTATTACTTACAGTGTTTCATCGTTCCTGTAATTAATAACAGCTCTTTTATGGCCTTCCTCGCCCCTCTCTTGGAAGTCAAAATACTTTTCAAATACAGATGCAAAACAATTCCTCTTCAGAAGACCAATTTTTTTAACAATATCTTCCCAGTCTTGGGGAATACTTTCCAAGTCAATTAAAACTGAAACATTATAACCTGAAAAACAAATAAAGAAAAAAAAACAGGAGTCATGTACGATTTTAATGGAGCACTGAAAATGAAACTTACACACAAGCAGATTAATCACTACTACTGTGAGGGGGAAATATAATTGATCATTTTCATCAGATTTCCATTGGATGTGATGAACACTTAGTTTATATGTAGTTATTAGAATTACTTCTATTTGTCTTTTTTATTTGGTCTAGTAAATCTTACATATCCAGTACAGATCAGATATTAGACAGGTCAATGCAAATATATCTACATGTTTACATGACATTTTCTGTGTATTAATGAATTTTTTTTTTCAGCTCTGACTTTTAACTAAACCACTGTAACTAGAAAACTACAACTGAAAATATGAATACAATTATATTAATGATTACAGTCTTTATATGCTACAAGTAGATAATGTCATATTTACAAAATATTTCTGTAAGTGATAAAGAATGTGGCTTATACACTTAATTTTAACTCTCTTAGGTACACAAACATTTTGGAGGAACTCTTCCAGACCATAGAAGCAACAGATATTCTTTTCACGCTGCTTCCATTTATTTAGATCATTTATTACCTGAATTTTTTGGCAACTTATCACAAACAATTTTACTGTGGTGTAATGTTCCTTTTGGCACAAATCGGTTTTTAAAGTCAGTTTTCTGTCTTGTATGCAGATAATGAAGATTTTCACTTTTGAGGACACTAGGATTTGTTACTGCACATTTCTTAATAAACACTGCTCTTTCAAAGACGTAAATGTATTGAATAGAAGGAATCCCCCATCCTTTTAAATAGTGGACCATAAGGTTTGTTACTTTTTATTCCAGCATGATATTTTGCATCCTGGAGAGTTTTAGAAGCTATAGTGGGTTACGCCACACAGTGATCCCATATTTCAGAACAGAACGTATGTCAGCACAGAAAACAGTCAAACAGTCTTTATGGCAACAGTTTTGAAGCACTCTCATTAAATAATCTCTTAAAAATGCTATCAATCTAAATGTAAAGATGCTGGAACCAAGCATTAACAGTACAAGATTATTTACTTTTGTGGCAATAAAATGAAGAATGATATACAAGAAAACAGAGAAAGTTGAAACAACATTAACTCCATGGTATGAGATACCATCCATCAATGACAATGGTGAAGAACTCACTATATCTTCAGATGGAAAACGATTCTCATTTTCCCTTCTTAATACAATTATTATTCTTTCTGCGGGAAAGCTTACAGATATGCTAGCCTATTACTAACACAATCTCAGTAGTGCACAAAGCTTTTTTGTATAGGGTGGGATTGGGAATCTCCCTATAAAACAACTATGAAGTCATTCTCGTCTCCATTTAGCGCTGTACACAGCAGTCAATCTAATATATCTTCTACACTAAGCCATGATCTTTGGTGAATATATAAACATTCAAGTCTAATACAAAGAAATATTTTGCGACACTGAACATTCAGTATTGCACATAGGCCTACAAGATATACACTGTTTATTGAATAATTCAAATGTTGTACTCTTACCATCTTCAACTTGAGTAAGGAGAGGGCCATATTCTCTTTTCAGGAGTTCATCAGCACCATGTTCTTGTAGTTCTTTGTAGAATTTCAATGAAATACTTGTCTGGAGAGAAACCAGAAGCAAGACAGATGCTTAGACAAAAACAACACATTTTCACTATGACGTACGCTATACTGTTAATTATAAAGAGGAATACCCACTCTGACTTTAGTTTTATCACCACCTACGTTTGATATATGAAACAGAACTCCATCAAAGTCAGCAATAGTGATGTCTATCGATTCTGGTTTATGACTGAAAAGATGACTACAATCAGTTTAAAATATAACAAAACAAAAATTTGTACAGTTTAATACAAACATAGGCTTCTGTCAGCTGTCAAAAACATGGTATGACAACTACGTTAATCCGTTGGGTTTTAAACGAAAAACTCGATGTCAATCATATGTATATACTGTATCTTAACGCATACTAATTATACTTAATACTGAGTGTGCCACAGATGATTAGGATGCTGAAGGAATCGGGAAGCGATGCTCGTAGAACTCACAGGCGCTCCACCCCAGCCGGTGGTTATAATGCCCATTTGGTATGAATAATACCTTCTTAACATGAATACTAACCCCGCAAGGGCGTTTTTGAATTTTAACGTTAGCGTTTCTTCTACTATCCTATTATTGATCTCCAGAAGGATCATGTTTTCTCCAACTTATAAACAGCTCTTCATACAACCCTCAACACTACTACAACACTAACACTTCCCCCTTGGGTGGATGCAACCGGAAGTTACAACTTTAATATGGAAGTGGCCGAAACCTCGATGATTGGTAACAGTGGGTGTCACGTGATAATAACAAAACACTTCATTCAAGTAACAAATGAAGAGGGAAATGCTGTGCGCTCCGGCATGAGGAGTGCTGGGCACCTAAGGAAGATGTAGTTATTGTGTGAATTGTGTTTGTTGTACTCATCTCTACGACAGTTGACCCATGCTCAGAATGTATCACATACTGAAACTACGTAAATTTTATGCGAGCAACACAGGATCGCTGTCATCGTCATTAAGTAAACATTTCTCCAAAAGAAAGTGCCCGATTTGTGAACATCCATTTGTACCGCAGCAGAAAGGTATATAAAATGTGTTACTATACTTATTTTATTGACATATACTCCACAGTTTTTCTTAGGATAGTGCATATCTTGACAACTTTAATGATCTTCAGAATAAGCTGTGCCTGGAAAACTTTCACAAGCCAAGTCAAAATGCCAGGAGGACGGGATACACGAGCAGGGATGGTGTAATTTAAAAACATTCACCAGCCATCCGAATTGAACAGCAGTAAACACTAGAGCAAATATTCCCAGACTATTCGTTTCTGAGTGGGAGATATGTCACTGAGAAAAATAAAATGAAACATAATTACCAGCCAACCCACACTCTTGCAAAACGATTGCAGAATTTTGCAGCAGAAGAATTATATTTGGCATTTTACGTAGTCTAATAGGAGGAATGTGTGCAGTTTCGTTGGTGTGTTGTTACTGAGCATCAAGATTGTACAGGTGGATGTACCACATAGATGTAACTGCAAATTTGTTTTTGTCTCTCAACACTATTTTCAGCAACCAAAAGTAACATTGGCGGTGGACCAGGGAAGTTTGATGATATAGTCAGTGCAGTATAAACAGATTTGTTCTGGATAGTGGAGGGAACAGGAATGGTGGTGGACGTCCCATTGAGGGGAGCCAGAATTTGGTAGGTAAAGAACTGAAATGATTCAGTCTACCTTTTCTGATCTACATTTAATGTAATATGATGCCCATTCTGCATCTACTGTGCTTGAGTACTGTGATCTCATACCTTGCAGAACAGTGATAGCAGTAACTTAACATTAACAGAACTGGTTGGCAGGCAAGAGAGGCAGCCAACCACATGGAAAACAAGATATATGCCTTCTTGCTGAACAGATGTGTGCTCTTTGCAGCATGGATTAATATTACTTCGTGTGTGCTGTGCAGGAGGCTACTACCAGTACTGTGAATTGCAGTACTGGCCTTAACAAATTATTAGGTTGAGTTTGGGAGCTATTCCTATGCTGCTGTTCACAGAAATAGACATTTTGTTCTTTAAAGCAAATTTTATAATCGATCTCCAACTTTTTAGGAGGAGGAGCTGATGATAGTGATGATTATGATGTGCTAACAAATGAGTGTTAATGTATAATAGTCTAAGGATATGATATTTGTAATTACAAACTCTGCTGGTCACTGTCATAGTCCATTTTTGTAGTACAATACAACGCACCAGTTCTTCCAAGATTTTCCTAGAATATTATCCCATGCGATGTTAGAGGGCGGAAAAAGTATAAAATGTGAAAATACCTTTCTGCCCTAATATTTTACAATATCTCATAAAACTAAACACTTTTACTAATGTAGTTATTTGAGTAATTGATCAATATGGTTGTTGCATTTTCTCTACCAGGAATATTAAATACAGGGCAATAGTAATGTTATTCTATTACTCTTCCCATGTCTGGTATAAATCTTGTTTTCGGAGGCTGTATAGTTAAACTACTTGGTGGGGCCATAACTGCATTAGTAGAAAAAGTACTTTTTTTTTTTTTTAAACTGTCATTGAGGTATCAGTAATCATTTCTAAGAAATGTGCCAATACAAAATTTTATTAAAGACACAGAGTGAATGATGGTTTGCATGTATGTGAATTTCTGTGTGAAAAAGGAGGCAGAAAGAAGCAGAAAACAAATGCACACGTGCATGTATGCCCACCCACATCTGATAATCCAGTCAAAAGTGGATACACACTATCTTTGTTGAACATGTTGTCACATGTCAATGGGCTGTTCCATAAGAGGATGGACATAGGCCTAAATCATAAAAAAATTCCTATTATAACACTGATTACCACTTCACCTGGAACACAAAATTTTTTCATTTGAAGCTCTATCTTTATGTTAAAAAGTTCTGAAACTGAAGAAATGGCTCTATAACGTGTCTAAAATTTCAGCTTCTAGTTACTCTTGAAAACTAATTTCTTAAAACAAAGCAGCAAGCATTGTAAAGGCATGTATTAACAAAATATCTCCAAAAAACTATAAATATCTTAAGTCAGTCCATTTCATTAGCTTCTTTTGAATTTATTTAATTAGTATTGTTCCCAGGCTGATTTGTTTTTTGTTGGTCTCCCCTCTCATTCTGTTACTGACAAAATCATGAAGTTGTTTTTCAGTACCAGTGCAGTTTTATGGAAGGCTGTTATAGATATGCAAATACAGATTTGTGAGATAAAGAAAAGACTCATTTTAACAGTATTTTTACAATGTAACAGAATGACACACATGCAGTAAAGAAATGACATAAATGGAGTAACGGAATGATGTAAATCAAGTAAGGGTATGGCATTAATTTAATAATGGAATCACATTAATTTTATAATGGAATGACTGACATTCCTTGAGTCTTAAGATGTTGCACATCAAATACAGCTATATGGTGGCTATATTGCGATTTTAGACCATTGTATGTTGGCTATTCTCTGAGGGAAGTACCGTAAACCAAGAACATAATTTTAAGAGAGAAGAAAGGTACATAGTGTCTGTCTGAAGAGCACCTGCTGAAACATGACCAAATAATTCTCTTTACTTTAAATTTACAGTGATATGAGTAAATGGATGTGTGTTGCATGTAGAATCTGACAAACCGTCTTTCTTCTTTCATAACTTAAGCTAATTAAATACTTTCTGTGGGGGAAATACTGCAACTGCCAAATTATAAATAAACTCATTATTGCCTATAAGAAAAAAAAAAGATAGAAAAACAATTTACTGACTTCCTTTGTACTACAACAGGATGTTGGCTATCTTTGACGGTCATTATGAATGGAGCCTTTTTATGTATTGTGTTGTTAGACGTTTTCTACTGTGACGGTGCAACCAGTCAATTTAAGCAGTGTTTCTTTTTTGCCAACCTGATATTTTTCAGAGAACGCTATGGAATAAGTGTGCAGTCCGAAATATTTGCAGAGCTGGGAAATGTGTGCTTCTGGTGTTAAGGGCTGTCAGAAAATTACAAATGAAAGGCGTCACAGCATAAACGTTTTTTTATATCTGCCCCGTAAATTGTGGAGAATAAGGAGGAATTAGCTCAAATAAGGATGGGAATAGTTTCAGTAGAGTAGACCAAAACCATCTGTGTTGTTATGCCTACTTCTTCTTTTATTATTGAGTACCATTATTACTCATTGACTTACTCTCCAGAAGTTTGCACACAATTCCAAAAACCAAGCTTCAGCCAAAGCAAAGTAAAATGACCTGATTAATTGTACTGCCTTGCTTCGAGGGAATTTTGCTCTTGTTTCATACGCAAACAAAAAGGACAAGACTTTTTGTGGGACAGACGATTTATGTTGAAGATGGATATGAAATACGAAGGAAGACCCAAATGGAAAAAAAAAGTTTACATTTCCCCCAAAGGAAGATAAATATTGAGTAGAAAAAGACCAAATTGTAGGGAATTTGGCTGCAAGTGCTGTAGATCAAAGAAGTAACTACACTCTTTCTCACGCAACTGCTCGGTGAAACTGGTAATTTTTAAGTGAAAGTGTCATTCTGTTACTATTAAGTCCCATTCCATTACTGGAGATTTTTGAAATTTCATTAGAAAATATTTTTTAATGCATTTATCTTCTGTGCCATCTTGTATCCCATTTATTCCTCTCCATAACAGAATTTGGAAATACAGAAGCGTCCGATCCCGCCCGTCTGCTTTGACCCATGACGTCACAAATATGGTGGAAACGACCATAAACCACGATTCCAATATGGCACATATAAAGTCGTTACGTACACAACATATAAAGTCGTTACGTACACATTGTGAGGACGAAAATACATCGAAAAAAAAACACACACACACGTTCCACAAAAGCCTAATGACACTAACGGGACAAGCGCTGGAAATCTGAGGTTTTTGGGTGGGGACAAACTAAATATAAACAAAAACAAAGATGAGGTGACTTACCGAACAAAAGCGCTGGCAGGTCGATAGACACACAAACAAACACAAACATACACACAAAATTCAAGCTTTCGCAACAAACTGTTGCCTCATCAGGAAAGAGGGAAGGAGAGGGGAAGACGAAAGGAAGTGGGTTTTTTTTTTTCCCCACCTCCGGAAAGGCAACTCACTCACCCTTCACTTACCCCTAAGGTAAGTCTTTCCGCTCCCGGGATTGGAATGACTCCTTACCCTCTCCCTTAAAACCCACATCCTTTCGTCTTTCCCTCTCCGTCCCTCTTTCCTGATGAGGCAACAGTTGGTTGCGAAAGCTTGAATTTTGTGTGTATGTTTGTGTTTGTTTGTGTGTCTATCGACCTGCCAGCGCTTTTGTTCGGTAAGTCACCTCATCTTTGTTTTTATATATAATTTTTCCCACGTGGAATGTTTCCTTCCATTATATAAATATAAACAAATTTAGACAGCCACCCCCATACAAAACCACGCAAAACGACGAAAAAAACCGACATCATAAAACTCCCCAAATACCACTAAACACAATATCATCTGGAATCGGACACTTCCCTTAACCTATATAGCTCAACAGCAGCTCCCGATCCCATAAATAAGGACCTAACACTTCCATTGACCTATATAGCTCAAAAATATCTCCCGATACCAATACCAACATTCACAGCCACACATTGGGATCAAACACTTCACTTGACCTGTTATCCTTATGACATCTCCATATACAGCCGTCCCTGGTCCGAGACGTCGGAACTTTAAGTAAACCTCATTTCTGCACGACATACTGAACACTTCACGATTTCATCCAAAAATCCGAATAGTTGAAGAAATTTTATTAAGAGACAACGCATTGTCCCCCATAATAGCCGACAACCGAAAACTGTTGACCCTGTCAGTCATATCCATACCTACCAAAGACATAAAAAAAGCAATTTACCAAAATTCACACACGATGCCACACTCGCAAACTAAACCAAAAACATCACCTAACACACCACCAGAGAGCACCACCGATCGCATCAGAACGACACCTACAAACGCGCCACTCTCACAAACTATATTCCGCGCCGTCGTGACGTTACACACCAGAACAGCCTTACGTCACGGGTCAACGCCGACGGGTGGGATCGGACGCTTCGGTCGACCCCAGAGTTTTTATTTCTTTTTATAGGAAATGAGTGAGGTGAATTATTGATGTTTTATAAAAGAGAACAATATGCAGGTCATACCATTGAATCACCTGAAGTATTTTTTACATAATTCTCATCACATGAATGAAACACAAACTGTTACCCTAAGAAAATTACATTTCTTTGCTTATGTAGAAAATACATTAAAAGCATTTATCATTAATAATAATAATTCTTGGTCTATTTTACCTTAAAAGTGGAAAAAAAATCATAGAGAGTATTCCGTCACTTATGTGACTTCTCCTATTAAGGTCTCACTATCTTTCTCTATTGTGGTGGGAAAGTTAACAACTGAGGTTTGTGGTCAGACTCCTCCAAAGAATTAATATTGAATTCACCACAATTTATTGGTTTTCTCATTTTGTCAGATAAGTGCCATAAAAAGGGCTTCTAAATTTTCAAATGACTCTGGAAAGTTGTGCAGTGTTTAATTATATTTGTGCTGTTGGGCTGAATGACTTAAAATGCTCATATTTCAGTGGGGTGTTCTGCATAAAATCTTTTGTGTCTATTGTTTTAAATTATTAGTTATTCCTCACACTTCTTCTTCAATAGGAAGCTGTGTCATATCAAAGATTGTGGCACCACCTGCTGGCTTTGACTCATGCCGTCATCTGCATGTTGGAAACTCATATTTTGACCTATATAGCTCAAAAATATCTCCCGATACCAATACCAACATTCACAGCCACACATTGGGATCAAACACTTCCCTTGACCTGTTATCCTTACGACATCTCCATATACAGCCGTCCCTGGTCCGAGAGCCTGGTGAGATCACTCATCACACAAGTAAACATACACAGTTAATACAGATATATTTAACTGCAGAAATAACATCAAACTAACAGTGCAGCCGTAGGAATTATGAGACTGAGTCATTCCATGTCAAATCAACACACCTATTTTACCTTACCCTCTTAAATTTTGCTGAAAGTTGGTATACTTATAGTGGGCACTGAGACTAACAAAAACACCAAATTTCAATTTTTTATCTCAAACCATTTCTGAAATATGGCTATGTAAACTTTTCAAAAACCAGCCAAAAATGTGTGAATGGACTTTTTTTAAATTGTCCTAAGAACTGCCCTAATTGAGCTAGAGAACGGGGAAAGGTGTCATTTTGCAGCATTTTCCATGCTCTTTCCAGGGATATACAACAAAACATAGTTCCTAATTAATAACCTTTTTCAAAATACTAATTAATATTTTGATTTAATTTTTTTACAAAAAGTACATAATTGAAAATTTTCAAAATATTTCCATAACTACTTCATACTATTGTAAATCACATGCCAAAATATAAATCTGGGATGATGATGGGTTCATTGTTAAATAAATTATTCCAGACTCTTGTTTTTCACTAATGGCCCTAGTTTGACCAAATTGACCTTTAACAAACAGGAATTTCTTTAAAATATACTGAAAGGTAAGTAAACAAAGTATTAGAAATATCAAAACATCACCTTATTAAACCAAAACTAATCAGCATATTTTATAATTAAGTTGATTGCTTATTTTAATTTCATACAACTTCACTAACAGTATATTAACCGATATAACAAAAACAAGAAATTGAGCATTTAACTACAAATTGAAATAAAGTATGAATAAGTACAAATATTTACATAATAGTTCTGGTCCATGATGTTTGAAATGAAACTATTAAACAAATTAAATACATAATGTTTGTTTTTGAGTAACAGGTATCTGTACATAGCTAAAATTTAACACAATAGGTACTAACAATAATTTTGAAACAACTTTCTATAAAATATACATTAACACTAACCTGAGACAAAAATTAAGTTTTGAGTTGAAAGCAGTTTCCCAATAAATTGTCTTGGAATTTCATATATTACATTTTAATAAAGCTGACTGGGTTTGGTTTACATCACTTTCATTAAGAATGTATGTTCTCCCTGTTGGAGTAAATGGATTCACTTTTGTGAGAACATCCACAACTGACACCCACAGGACATCTGCATGTGCAGGATAAGAGGATGACTTAGCTGGTCCACATGGATGAAGAAAAGTTATTTTCACTTCATCAAGCTCTTCATTTTTGTCTAAAATGTACCCAAGCCACCAGTTTTTGCCATATACAGTGGTGACATAGCCTGATACATCTTGTAACTTCAGTTTGTCTGGTGATGTAGTTACTTCCCTCTCCCAACTCTGCATGTCACCTGAGAAGTATTTGACTATTAATTTTGATGTAGTGTTGGGAATGAAAACGTGAAATTGCTGTGTTCCTTTGATTGTCAATGCCTCTTCAAGTCGGCTTTTTAAGAATATTTCTGAAGCAGCATAGTCTTCTTGAGTGGAATATGCAAAATCAACATTTGTGATATTATCTACTGCCCACTCAAATAGATCTCGTGCGGTTTGGATCTGATTTTGGTATGGCCTTTGCAAACTTGCACGAGCTGCCAGTCTCTTTACTGCACCCCCTACTCCATCGCAAGGCCCTTTCCCATGTGCTGTGGCTGAAAAGTGCCACTCAGCTTTAATGTTGAAGTCTTCCTCATGAAGGCAAAGGTTCGGGAAGTTTTTCTTATTTTTATACTGAGCGGCAGAACAGTCAGAATAATAGCATATCTTTTTTGGAATCTTTTGAAATTTATTTGTTAGATATGAAATTAGCTTCTTTTGAAAGGTTTAAACTGCAGTTGTATTGTGCTCCAGGCAATCAGAATGACAAAGCTCATATGCTCAATTTTGTCTTCCTCTTTGTAATATATAACAAAAGGATGAATGGTAATCTGTTGTCTTGTCCAGTGGAAACTCTGAGCTTCATCCTGTAGAACTATACTATAATTTTCTGAAAAATCACATAGGACAACAAATTCAGATTCCATAAGGTTTTCTCTTGTGGAGTTAAGGAATGTTCATTGTTGCTTGGAAATGAAGTATGCCGAATCAAAGTCGACATCTTACTACAAAATAAATCTATGAATTTTTCAGAAGTTTTCTGAACAATTTCCAGATTACATCGGTCAACTGACATCCACTGTTGGAACTGAACTTGTTCAATTAAGTTTTCATGAAAAGAGTCTTTTAAAATTTTACGTATGACAGTTTCTCTTGGGCAGTATTCACAGTTTCCCATGTTGCAATCAACTGATGATGGGTTGCAAAGCATTTTTACAATGCACTGCTTATAATTGTTTAAGCTGCTGTTTGTTACTGTATTTAGTTTGGCATTTTGTATCATTAATTTTATGTTTTGGTGAGTTGTGCACACGCAGAAGTGTGTATGCCACTCCAGCCAGCTAATACACAATGTTTTGGTCTCAACTCAGCAAATTTAGAGAAACCTATTTTTATGTTAGGAAACTTGTCTTTGTTGTTTTATTTCCACTTGTTTCTGTAATTGTCTAACAATCTTTAATACCTGGCATTGCCCTGCTAACTTCATCATTTTCATAAAATGAATGTACAGTTTTGACAGTTTCTGTTGGTGAACACTTCCCTGGTTTTGGGTTTGGACCTTCCATGAATCCTCTCTCTTTCAAAATTTTTTTGGACTGCCGAACAATGTAATTAGAAGCATTAAATTCCCTCATTATTTTCCTGACACTCCACTTTTCAGGTAAATTTGTAAGAATCATTAGTTTTTTTGCTCTACTTATAGAATTTTTAAAGTTTCTTTTAAGATTTTCAAGAACGGATTCATCAGTATCAGTATCTGACGAAGAAGTTTCAGGAGCAACAAAAAGTTTACGTGTCATTGATGAGATTTTCTTCACTTCTGATTTGGCGTAATGCCTAGATGTTAGTTTTTTCTTGTCAATTGGGGACTCACCTAGTTCTTGAAGTGTTGTGTTAAATGTTTTAACAGCTACTGAAGTTGGAGTGAAGTCAGGGTCTTGGTCTCGGATGATTATCTCTGATCCAGAAGATTCTTCTTCAACACTTTCATCACTGATGGGCTCTGGTGTATTTTTCAATTTGGTTACATCTTTCCTACATTTATCAAAAATCTTGGCACCATTTGGTATTTGAGGAAATAATTTGGGCATCCATGTTGTGACGTTTCTCAGTTTTTTTCTGTCTCTAATAAAATGATTTGACTTCTTCAATGGATTACAACACTGCACTCTTACAGCACTGCACTTTTTACTTGCTTCCATATTTATACAAAAACCAATTCAATGTATAGATTTACTTGAAAATGAACTATTAAATATAATAGATACAGACTGGTCAACACAGAGGTAACAACTGATTTGCACTAAAACCACAGTGCACAATAATGCTGTAGGCACACAAAGCCTTAGAAGGTAACAATGCAGACTACATCATTTCAATGATGGCTCCAGTCTCTGAATTATTGTACAGACATCAAGCCCTATGTATACGGTCCTCTACTGACATACTACCTTAAAGGTCAGTTTGGTCAAACTAGGGCCGTTAGTGAAAAACAAGAGTCTGGAATAATTTTTTTTTAACAATGAACCCATCATCATCCCACATTTATATTTTGCCATGTGATTTACAACAGTATGAAGTAGTTATGGAAATATTTTGAAAATTTTCATTACGTACTTTTTGTAAAAAAATTAAATCAAAATATTAATTACCATTTTGAAAAAGGTTGTTAATTAGAAGCTATGTTTTTTTGTCTATCACTGGAAAGAGCATGAAAAATGCTGCAAAATTACACCTTTCCCAGTTCTCTAGCTCAATTAGGGCAGCTCCTACGGCAATTTAAAAAAAGTCCGTTCACACATTTTTGGCCAGTTTTTGAAAAGTTTACATGACCATATTTCAGGAATGGTTTGAGGTAAAAAATTGAAATTTGGTATTTTTGTTAGTTTCAGCACCCACTATAAGTATACCAACTTTCAGCAAAATCTAAGAGGGTAAGGTAAAATTTTTATTTAAAGTGTGTTGATTTGACATGGAATGACTCGACTTTGGGCAAGGACAGACAAACTATATGACAATCCTGATAATAAAGATATACCAAAAAGCACACTAACGTAAACTTAGGCAAACGAAATCTGTAATGATCAACAAAACCACAATAAACAAACCCGTATCATAAATGTAACTTGACATATATAAATCAAGCAAAGTCCAAGAAACCACAAACCCACACATAGCTCCAAACCCGATACTGGAAATGTCACCTGACCTATATAGTTCAAACAAAATCCATAATACCACAAAATTACACATGGTTCAACAATTCTGGTCTCTATTATTTCTCTTGATTTATACAGGGTGTCCCAGGAGGAATGGTCAATATTCAGGGAAATGACAATAACAATAATTTGAAGAAAAAAGTTTAGTAAACATGAGTTCTAAAATGCTTACTTTAAGAGCTGTGGCACATTTACATCCCCAGTACTATGAAACACACCTCTTCTTCTGAACGGGTGCTCATAGCTCTTAAGATATGCGTTTTAGAGTCTTGTTTATTAGAGTTTTTTGCTTCAAATAATCATTCCTGCCATACCCTTGAATAGAATATTGACCATTATTTCTGGGACACACTGTATACCTATCCAACTTTTTTTTTTTCTTCTCTGTGGCGGGTGGCGGCTGCTGGGAGTGGAAGCTTTTGATCAGCCCATAGAACATTGGCCGCTGAGACAAGCCCCGCCTCCTCGTTCCAGAGCAGCCACCTACAGCTTATAAAAGAAATTAATGTGTAATAGGTTAATGTGTCACAGAGGTGACACAGAAGTTGATGGTGAATCACTAGAAGGATCAGGTAGAGTCTCTTTGCTCATTTTTGTAAGTAATATTAGTAATCATTACATGCAAAACTGCACTCAGATCAACACTATATTCACAATGGGTAGTTATTGTAACAGTGCACAATACTTTGACATACCTAATGTTGGCAGCAACCATAAACATTCTGGAGCGGCACTAAGTCAGCCAACTTCCACCGGTCACAGAGGTGCCAGGATAAACTGTTCCAATACAAGTGAAAACAAAGTCAGTGGTACCACAAAACCAACATATACACATACTCTAATATCGAAAATCTTACCTCACCAATGCACATAAAACCTTCATGACAGCTACCAATCTCAATCCAACATAGTTACCAACAACTCAGCCCTAACAAGAAAATATAAAACTGCATTAACATCCATTTTGATATACAAGCAACACAGTTATGCCCACATAAGGGCACACGCACACATACTTAAAAAACATTATTACCAAACAAAGTCAACCAAAACATAAATCTAGCAGTAGCAAATATAATATATCATCAACATATTCTCTCGAATAATAAGTGTGGACTTCTCAGACCAGAAACGCCTCTGAGTAGAATGCCATATTTCGTCCCACTGACAATGCCACATATACTTGTCCCTGTACCATGTTTCAGTAATGTTGGTCAATCTCTTACCTACTCTACAGATTTGATTCTTCACACACTTCCCAGTTAAACCGAGTAACTGTAGGAATTAAATCATGCCCAACGTGTTGTCCACCATTGGATGATGCCAAGACCTTACCTATAGCCATACTCTCCAATCCCCTGTGATGTGCATGACAGAGGGTACATCCCATTGTACTAGTTATTAGAGTTTCTTCCTGTTCCATTCATGTACTGAGTGCAGGAAGAATTAGTTTGTGTTGTAATTAATGTAATCTTGTCCTTACGATTCCTGTGTGAGCGATAAGTAGGGAGTTGTTGTATATTCCTTGAATAATCATTTAAAGCCAGTTCTTGAAACTTTGTAAGTAGGCATTCTCAGGATAGTTCAGTTTCTTCAGAATCTCTATGATGCTGTCCCGTGGGCCAAACAAACCTGTGACCTTTTGTGCTGCTCTTTTCCGTATATGTTCAATATATTTGGTACAGGTCCCACAGGATTGAGCAATATTCTAGGATGGGTAGCATGAGTGATATGTAAGTAATCTCTTGCGTAGACTGATTGCATTTCCCCAGTATTCTGCCAGTAAACCGAAGCCTACAACCTGCTTTACTCACAACTGTGTGTATGTGATCATTCCATTTCATATCCCTACGGAGTGTTACACCCAGGTATTTGTATGAGTTGGTCATAGAATAGTACATTTTTTCGTTTTGTGAAGTGCACAATTTCACATTTTTGAACATTTAAAGCAAGTTGCCAATCTCTGCACCACTTTGAAATATTATTAAGATCTGACTGAATATTTATGCAACTTCTCTCATATGGATCTTCATTGTAGATAACTATATCATCTGCAAAAAGCCTGATGTTTCTATTAATATTGTCTGCAAGGTCATTAATATGCAACATGTAACAGCAAGGGTCCCAACACACTTTCCTGGTGCATGCCCAAAAAGTTACTTCTACATCTTACGATGACTCTCCGTCCAAATTAACACTCTGTGTCCTCCCTACCAAAAAATCCTCAGTCGATTCACAAATTTCACTTGATAACCCATATGATCATACTTTTAACAATAAATGTAGATTTGGTACGATGTGAAATGCTTT
Organism: Schistocerca americana; assembly: GCF_021461395.2. Taxonomy (NCBI): domain Eukaryota; kingdom Metazoa; phylum Arthropoda; class Insecta; order Orthoptera; family Acrididae; genus Schistocerca; species Schistocerca americana. The sequence goes on from NC_060120.1 coordinate 616,024,204, forward strand.
TTGGAAATCAAGAAATACTGCATCATCTGGTTGCCTTGACCCAAAGCTTTCAGTATGTCATTTGAGAAAGTGCAATTTGGGTTTCACATGATGATTGCTTTCAGGATCCACCCTTCTTGTAAACAAGTGTGGCCTATGCTTTCTTCCACCTATTGTGCACTGTTTTTTGTTTGAGGGATCTGTGATAGATTATAGTTAGAAGAGGGGTTAGGTCAGTCGCAAATTCAGTAGACAATCTTTTATGGATCCCATCAGGTCCTGGAGCTTTGTTCAGTTTTATCAAAGTCAGTTGTTTCCCACCGCTGACACTAACACTTATTTCATTCATCTTTCCAGTGGTGCAAGAATTTAAATGGGGCAATTTTCCTGGATTTTCCTTTGTAAAGAAAATTTTAAAATGGATTTAAACTTTTCATCTTTAGCTTTGTTATCTTCAGTTTCAGTTCCTGTCGCATTCAGTGGGGCTAAACACAAACTTTGGTGGCACTAACAGCCTTTTCATACAACCAGAATGCCTTTGAGTTTTATGAAATATCACTTGACATTATTTGCTATAGTAGTCATTGCTCCCTTGACAGTCAAATGCATTTCATTCAGCATCTCTCTCTATAATCCTGTGTTTTATTTTACACCTGTTATGCAGTAATCTCTGTTTCTTTAGATGTTTCTTTACAGTGACTATCTACCATATAGATGTTCCCTCCCATTATGAACTGTTCTACTGGGTGCATATTTACCCAGTGCATACTCAACTATTCTTTTAAACTTGAGCCATAATTACTCTGCATGTTCCTGCTCTGTGCTGGAAGTTTCAAGTTCCTCATTGATAAATAACACTACTGATTTTTTATTTAGTTTACTGAAGATATACATTTGTCTACTTGTTTTAGTTGTCCTTTATGCTTTGGTAACCATTGTTGTCACAACCGCATCATGGTCACTGATACCAGTTTCAATGTGAACATCCTCAGAGAGATCAGGTTTGTTTGTTGCCATTAGATCCAGTATATTTCCATCATGTGTGAGACTCCTAACTATCTGTACTAGTTAGCTCTCAGAGAAGGAATTTAGTAATGTTTCACAGGCTGTCTTATCACATCCACCACTAACAAAATTGCAATTTTCCCAATTAATTGCTGGATGATTAAAGTCTCCACCAATGATTACAGTATATTTGGGGAACTTATGTACAAGTGAACTGAGATTTTCTCTAAAGTTTCGGATATATCAGGTGATGAGTCTGGTGGGTGATAGAAGGCTACAGTTATCGCTTTATGCCCACCACTGATACTTAGTGTTGCCCAAACAGTGTCACATGCAGCTTCAATTTTTGTGTTGGCGAATTGGAGTTTCTTTGTCTATTGCTTCAAATACCCCACCTCCATTTAGCATTTGCCTATGCTTCTGATATATACCTAAACTTTCACTAAAAATCTCACTGCTATCAATTTCAGGTTTCAACCAGTTTTCTGTACCTAATTTTATGTTAGCTGCACTGCTTTTCACAAATACTTCAAACTCGGGCATTTTGTTGTGAATGCTTTGGCAGTTTATCTTGAGGATTTTAATACATCCACTTGTGGGAGGCATTTTTTTCAATGTTACAAAGATGCTTTTGGGTTTCCTGCAGCCCCATGGTGTGTAAGTCCAAGATGTCTCATCCTAGCTTGTTATAGACTTTTTGAAATTTCTGGTTCAGTCCTTCCACTTGGATCATTAGGGGGCCACAATCATTTCTGGGTACAATGCTGCAAACTGTGAACTTTGTTGAAATTTCATTCACAAAGCTGGTCTTCTCAACCTTCTCTGCCAGTCACTGGAATGATCCAAATATGACCTAGGAGCCCAGAGGACAGGCTCAATAATATTCCATCTGATATTTGGAGCATTTTGATGATGTAATTTTTAAATGCGAGAACACTCTCATTATCAGCACTCAAATAATTTTCATTTGTGATGCCTTTATTTTTTATGCTGCCATCTTGTGACCTCTTCTTCTGAATCGATACATGCTTCAACAAGCACACACACAAATATTTTGTTTAGCCGATTCTACCATTTTCCAGAATAGACCAAAAAGTCATCTTGTTTTATTTTCATCAGTTAGTTTGTTGCATTGTTTTGAATGTTTGCATTATGTATAAAAGTTTTGCTGAGAACTACTTTTTTTTGTGTTTGCTTGTTTCACATTCCATTTCCATGTTTCCCCTCTGTTTTTCTCTTCTTCTGTCTATCCTTTTCCACTTCATGAAGTGTTTCCACATTTTCTGTATTTTCAGTAGCTCCAGAAATAAAAGGAATTCCTCCCTAACATTATTACCTTGATTAAAAAACATTATGACAGCAATAGCAATGATAGGTAGAACCATGGCAAATATAGCTGTTTGAAATCTTGTTGACAGTAGATGCAATGGTGGTGTAAGTCATCTCACATAATAATAATAATAATAGCAATAGCTATTAAACATATTTTGAGAGAGAAGAAAGTTTTTGCTATCTAAAGCAGTGGCCGAGCGGTTCTAGGTGCTTCAGTCTGGAACCGCGTGACCGGTATGGTCCCAGGTTCGAATCCTGCCTCGGACATGGATGTGTGTGATGTCCTTAGGGTAGTTAGGTTTGAGTAGTTCTAAGTTCTAGGGGACTGATGACCTCAGATGTTAAGTCCCATAGTGCTCAGAGCCATTTTTTTGCTATCTAAAAACAAGCAAAACTGAATACCCAATCATGTTCATTAGAACTCTAGAATCCCTACACAAAATAATGTTAATAAAACTGTTATTGTCTTAATTTTAGTAGTATCATTGTCAGTTTCATTCTCTGTTGAATTTGTTTCACCTGGTGCATTATCTGGATCACCATAGTCACTACTAGTAGAAATCGTGAATGTTTTTACTCACACAAAACAATCATAAAGTTTACAAAACAAGGTTTAATGTGCAAAACAACAAATGGACTCAACTGTCGTGGTCGCCAACCTTGCTGACACACTTGCACCACGACAAATTTGTACCACACATGCAAACATTGTTATGGATTTACTGTCGTATTCTGTTGGATAGTGCTGCCCTCCACACAAAGTACAGTGACAATACACTTACACTATTTGTGTGGTAAACAGAGTGCAGACTCAAAATTAACAATTTTTGACTTACACCAGTAATGGTTTCGTGGGCTCATATGGTAATTAAAAAAGCCATTCGGTTGTATACAATATTATAAAAAATTTCTGTGTGTCCTGTTTGTAAAGAGTATTCTTGTTCCTAACAGTGGGACTTTAGATTGTTCACAAATTTCTATTGCTCAGATTTTGTGTGAGAATATTACTTTGCAGATTATCGACATCTTGTGCAACTGGCACCACAAGTTCGTTTGCATTCCACGCATACTAACACTGCAGAAATATCAAAGTCAGCAACAAAAAAGAAAAAGAGGAGAGCAAAAAAGAAATATGTGGAATTGCTGGAAGGTATGTAATTCATTCTGGAATGCCATTCTATTTAAACACAAAGGAAATATTCTGTGCTGCATCCCAATATGTATTGTGATTGACTAGCTTTAGTAAATACGTGATTTCAGATTCAAATTATCATTTGTTTTTTGCTGTTAGTTCAGTGACTGGAAGTGACTGAAATGAATGTGGCATGATTTCCATGTTATAATATTTTAGGTCCAATGTTCAGGTAGTTTACACTTTTTCCTCCTGCCTTGCATTTATTATTCTTGTACTTCAACCACATTAGATCTTTTCTTTGAAGTTCTGTTTTTCTGTTTCTTGCTACACATTTTATTCAGTCATCAGCTTTTATTTTTCCTTTCATTTCTTTGTACAAGTACACATTTTGATGTGAAACCTCACTGACTGCAGCAATTCTAAGTCTGCACCAATCACAACATGAGACAAGTATCATGGCAACAATGCTAATTCCTACCAGCTACCTGCACAGCCTGGAACACTGTAGGCTCAGTCCGTTCCTGGAGGATGTCTCTTCTTCTGTTTGAATTGTTATGCCATGTCCGTGACTAGGATCTAGCAGGTTTTTATTTTTTTATTTTTTTTTTAGCACCTTTCATCCGAATGCTGAAGTCTACAATTTATTGGTAGTACAGCTACAATGCGTTTCACTTTCTCACACATCAGTAATAACAGTTCTATGCAGTAACATTTTTGCAACAGATTTCATGGCAGTCTGTCTGCCTTTGAACACCACATACATCAGACCTCACCATGACCCATTTGATGGTTCTAGGCAGCTGCTACTACAGCGGCACTGTGTTCCCTTGCCCTTTGTCAAAAGCATTAGCTACTGCTCATTGTGTCGGAGAGTATAAAATGGTTTGCTGTTGTTGAGTAATGCCCCACAAAATAAGTCTATTATTTGCATTTAATGCTCGATAGCAATGGAGGCAGATGACCCATTTTTATATGATGGGTATTGTATTACACCAATATACGAGACCTGAATATGGCTCAAAATTAATTTTATATTTTCTGATCCAATCAGAATACTTTACCATATTGTTTGATGTTGTTATGAATGTTTTGTATCTTGTTTATTTTCTATTTATAAGTGATTCTTCATGCAATTTTTCATCAGGAATACATATGTTTCTGTCAAGCCACAGTGAGTAACTGTGGTGTAACAAGTTTTACAGTCATTCTTTGATTTCTTACAGTAAATGTATGTGATAAACAGTGTGAATACCTTGCAGTGCATTCTCTATAGCAATGAAGACACACTGCACATTGAGGTCCACATAATGATTCATGGAGAACTTAACACAGATCAAAAGTGATATTTAAGGTACTGAAATAGATTTGAACCAACGAAACTGTTCATTTTTTAAGCTACCCAGAGTGGAAGGAAGTTGCTAAGGCCGGTATCAGCAAACCTCTTCAGGGGTACCTAATACCTATTACATAGGTTTAGCCCAGAGGGACTGTATTCACTTCATAACTATTCCCCCAACATATGGGTCTTTAGTCACAAACAACACAAATTTGTGTCATTGACGGACAAGTTGAAGTTCTTCAGAGATATCTGTGTACTGAAGTAGCTTGGTATTCACGAGGCAGATATCTACAACCATCAACAGAGCTAACTGAGTCAAGCTTATGAGAAGACTTAATGTGTAAAACTTTTCTTCAGCTTTTGGTGGGTCTCTCTCAGTGCAGCATTGGTCTCAGAGCCTCATAATGAAATGTAAAACACAAGAACAGTAGTTACTTAAGTGAAGAATGGCATTTGTGGAGCCCAAAAATTAAATTTTATCTCCCTGTGTCTTGTCTTACAAGAAGGTTATGTAGTATAACTCAGCAATGCAGAAAGGGAATGCTAAGAGAATTTAGTGGATCTATTCAGGATCAGATGCAGAAGAAAATGCTCTGTCACAGGGTTGCTAAATATTTACAACCATTTTGCCAAGTTTTAGATTTATTAGGGGCCGCTATGTAGCAAAATGCTTGTCTTGTATATCTTGTATGGGCTCTCAGAGTACCTTCTGATACTTTCTGTCACCTTTCAGGCTGTCTGTATAGCCTTTCACGCTGTCTTCTAGATTTAATCTAGAATTGCTAATTTTTGAAGATTTCTGACATGGGAAGGGAATGTTAATGATGGTATATTGTAATTTCAGTGGAGGAATAGTGAAACTAGGGAATTTAGTTACTGCTCATGTAGCGTATGGCGTGTGAAATTTAGAAGGGTATAATTTTCCATCATGATTACAATTTCTCCAAAATACTAATGTATAAAATGCTTACTTTGATAGTTAGCAACAAAAACTTATTTCATTGGAAGAAAAAGTAATTGAAAGTCAACCTTAACCACACACATCATGAAACAATAAGATGTCAAATACTTTGCACCTCGGAATTGACTGTGAATGCGTACGCGTGCCTGTGTCTGTGTGTGTGTGTGTGTGTGTGTGTGTGTGTGTAGTCTTGTGCCACATAGAATTTCACAACTACTATGAGAATGAGAATGCCAAATTGTATTTGTGGGGTTGGAAGCAAGAAGAAATTCAGTTAACTAATTAGTCAGTGCCATGTAGTAATCAATTCATTTAAGAATTGAGAAGAGAAGAACCTGAAAATTTATTGCTATTGACTGAACCTTAAACTTCTGCTGTGTTCAGTTCTGTGATTTTCATGTAGAGATCTACGCATACAATGCATTCTGTTTAGCCTGTTCTTTGCTTTCATAATGTTACCTTCTTGTTTAGTGCCTAAATGAAAAAAAGAATCCAATCCATCTCACTGATGGTCTCTTTGAGTCTTTCCAGTTTCTTTTTTGTGTGTTGTTGTTTCTTCCTCAAAGTAGACCAGTGCGCCTACTCCCACAAGGTACTGGATGCCGGAACACTTATGAATTTATTGAAATTGAATGCCACAAGCGAAATTTCATGTAGCTGTGTAAATAAAGCCATAATAAACCCTAATTTATCGATTGGCATAACTCATTCGAACAGCACCAGAACAAAATTATCATCAAACTTAGCCTTCCATCTTGCTCAAATATTAAGCATAAAAGTAAAAGGCAGTATTATTAACAACATGTCTTTGAAGAACCTCATGTAGAAGTTATAATCAAGATAATGTAAACCAATTAAACAGCTTATTACAGAAAGAAAAATGGTCAGAAATGTACAAAATGAACAATATAAATGAAAAATTCAACATCTTCATTGATACATTAACCTATTTCTTTCAAATTGCGTTCCCACTGAAAACTGTAACCATATGGGGGATCTCTAGAACCAGCAGTTGAATCACAAGGGGAATAAGGGTTTCACCAGAAGAAAAGAACTACTTCATGAAGTATATAACCCAAAAAATTCCTCACCTGAAGTATGCTCATACTATAAAAAATACTCCAAAATATTAAGAAAAGTAACAAAAGCAGCAAAAATAATGCATAATGGTGAAAACATTTATAATTCAGCTAATAAAGCAAAGGCTATGTGGAGTGTTATAAAAAAAAGAATCTGGAAAATATAAAAAATCTTTTCAAAAATATAACACTGTCACAGAAAACAAAAAAAAGTGACAAATCCCTTAGAAGTAGCCAGCACATTTAATAATTTTTTCACGTGTGTTGCTGATAATATTTTACAATCAAACTTACATAAGAGCACCCAGGCAAATGTATACAAAATAAGTGCATGTAGAGGATCAATGTACACCAGTTCTGTTTCACAAGATGAAGTAGCTAAAACAATGAAAGGACCAAAAAATTCCAGATCTGCAGGCATTCATGGTGCACCTGCAACAATATTAAAGAAGAGTGCATCAAACCTAATTGAAATACTCACGAACTTACATGACTGCTCACTTCAGGCAGGCACTTTCCTTGCTGTATTGAAAACAGCAAAAGTTATTCCAGTATATAGAAATATGAGAAAGATAATGTAAACAACTACAGACCCATCACAATTTCCTCTTAAGAAATTTATAAATAAAAACAACATCCTATGTAATGATCAACATGGATTCAGATATAAGAGGTCAACGGCAACTGCTATTTATGAGTGCATCAGTTCCATCCTAAACCTGATGGACAAAAAATAAGAATCAACAGGAGTATTTATTGACCTGTCAAAAGCTTTTAATGTGGTGGATCATAAAATTCTGCTATCAAAGCTTGAAACGTATGGTATTCGTGGTCTGTCCAACAACTGGATCAGTTCCTTCCTGGCTAATCGTAAGCAGACAGTATGCATCAAGCACACAAATATCAAACTAAAAACTGTCTCTGAACATTTAACTGGCTATAAACAAATTAAATGCGGTGTACCCCAAGGATGAGCAATGGGACTCCTTCTTTCCTTCTGTACATAAATGATCTAATCTTAAATGTTGTTGCACATAAAACAATCATATTTCCATATGACATCACAATTCCACTAAAAGGAGACAGCCATGGACAGTTACAGCAGAAAGTAAACATGGTCACAAAGCAACTTAGCAGCTGGTCACAGAATAATCAGCTTGTAATAAATAGTAAAAAAATAACATTGCACTAAAATTCTACAATGCTCCTAACAGGGACATGTTTATCCCATTGGTCTCCATCAATGACGAAGTAGTTGGTAACAGTACTGAAACCAAATTCTTAGGACTTTGGCTATAGAGCAATGTAAAATGGAATAATCATATTGAATATTTCAATGCAGAACTGAGCAAAACATGTTACCTTCTTTGCTCACTAAAATCATGCTGTAGTGAGAAAACAGTAATGAAAGCATATCATGCCTGCTTTTATTCTCGTCTTAGATATTGGCTCTCTTTCTGGGGAAATTCTAAAACAGCTAATAGCACTTTAAAACTTCAAAAAAGGGCAATTAGATTCTTGTTTGGGTGCTAGCCTTGAGACTCCTGCAAACCTCTGTTAAGAAATCTGGTATTCCTCCATTACCATGTGTATACATTATGGAAACCCTTTCATTCATTAAAATAAATGTAATAGGTAAGGACTGCAGACTGTGATGTACATGATCACTTTACCAGACATACTGAAACTTACATATAACCCAAATCAGCACAACTCTGTGCCAGGTAGGTACTTTTCACATGGGAGTTAAGCTTTATAACAAACTTCCTGAAAACATAAAAGCTATTACTGAGGTGAATACCTTTGGTAAATCTCTAAAGTCACATTTATAGCACCACTGCTTTTACTCCATTGAAGAATATTTAAATTTATGAAGTGTGTTATATAGATACCTATGTATAAAGTGTATTATTGTAAGCTTAAATAAGTAGGCCTACGAATGACTTTCAGTTGTATGCTTATAACTTGACTTGTCCAATGTCTTGTGCATAAGCTGCTTTGTAGACAACAGGACCAATGAATACAGTACAGTTCTATTTACAGTTGTAACAGTACAACCAGCAGATGAGTCAGTGGTAAACCATTGTTGTAGTAACTTATTCGTAGCTATCTGTAGCAGGGATAGAGTTCATATTACCTATTCGATTGTTGAGTAATATACTGTAACATGAATTTATCAGTCATACAGTTTATTTATTTATTTGTTTTCGTTGCAGCCGTCTATGGGCTACATTTACACAACTTCCTTCACTTTCAAAAGTTCTCTTCTTTCCTTTTCTCCACTACTCCTTCATCCGTTGGCTCACTCGTGCATGTTATTCTGCCCAGTATTATATACGGTATTAAATAAACAAAATTTTTTGCAGAGTTCTGCTTGTGTCACCGGCTTCCCATTGGCACTGATTGTTTTTGCGCTTTTCCAGTTGCCCTGGAAACGAGATACTGAGGTAAATAATGGGTATTCTGGGTGGTGAAACATTTTTCCAAATTCGCCGATCATGTGCTCAGTACCAAATATGGATAAGATATCTCTTGTGAGTGAATGATTAACAATAACAAACTAATAATGAATAAAATTTATTACCTTACAGATGAAGGTTGATGATTAACAATGGAAATGAAAAGTGAATGAAACTAAGAAAAAAAAAAGCTGAATTGATCTTCATTGGTAGTACAATGACATCTGAACCAGCAACTACGATTGCCTTAGATCACGAGACAAGCATGGTGCTTTGGAGCAAACATGACACCGCTCCATTTAGTGCTCTGCCATTGCTCTCATGGTAGTTAATGCAGACAGTTAACAAAATGAAATACAAAACCAGTTGAAATATTTGTGTGGAATTACCTTATTAGGTTCTGAAAAATTAAATCTACAATTGCAGTGTCTATAAACACAATGACTATTTAGATTACTTCATCAGTAAGAAAAGAGAATATTTAAAGAATGTAGCAGAATCACTCGGCACCAATCCTGAAAGTGAGTGAACAATCATGAGGTGCCAAACAATGTTAGCAATTGTTCCAAGTCTCAACTGCGCTAGCAATATCAAGAACTTCATGGACAGCTCTCAGTGTCCTCACGGATACCTGTAGCCCGCTCCACCTGCACCTTAGATCAGATTTTGATCTAAGAGAGAGCTTTAAGCCAACAGTATATTGTTGTTGTTGTTGTTGTTGTTGTTGTGGTCTTCAGTCCTGAGACTGGTTTGATGCAGCTCTCCATGCTACTCTATCCTGCGCAAGCTCCTTCATCTCCCAGTACCTACTGCAACCTACATCCTTCTGAATCTGCTTAGTGTATTCATCTCTTGGTCTCCCTCTACGATTTTTACCCTCCACGCTGCCCTCCAATGCTAAATTTGTGATCCCTTGATGCCTCAAAACATGTCCTACCAACCGATCCCTTCTTCTAGTCAAGTTGTGCCACAAATTTCTCTTCTCCCCAATCCTATTCAATACCTCCTCATTAGTTATGTGATCTACCCACCTTATCTTCAGCATTCTTCTGTAGCACCACATTTCAAAAGCTTCTATTCTCTTCCTGTCCAAACTGGTTATCGTCCATGTTTCACTTCCATACATGGCTACACTCCATACAAATACTTTCAGAAACGACTTCCTGACACTTAAATCTATACTCGATGTTAACAAATTTCTCTTCTTCAGAAACGATTTCCTTGCCATTGCCTGTCTACATTTTATATCCTCTCTACTTCGACCATCATCAGTTATTTTACTTCCTAAATAGCAAAACTCCTTTACTACTTTAAGTGTCTCATTTCCTAATCTAATCCCCTCAGCATCACCCGATTTAATTTGATTACATTCCATTATCCTCGTTTTGCTTTTGTTGATGTTCATCTTATATCCTCCTTTCAAGACACTGTCCATTCCGTTCAACTGCTCTTCCAAGTCCTTTGCTGTCTCTGACAGAATTACAATGTCATCGGCGAACCTCAAAGTTTTTATTTCTTCTTCATGGATTTTAATACCTACTCCGAATTTTTCTTTTGTTTCCTTTACTGCTTGCTCAATATACAGATTGAAGAACAACGGGGAGAGGCTACAACCCTGTCTCACTCCTTTCCCAACCACTGCTTCCCTTTCATGCCCATCGACGCTTAGAACTGCCATCTGGTTTCTGTACAGATTGTAAATAGCCTTTCGCTCCCTGTATTTTACCCCTGCCACCTTCAGAATTTGAAAGAGAGTATTCCAGTTAACGTTGTCAAAAGCTTTCTCTAAGTCTACAAATACTAGAAACGTAGGTTTGCCTTTTCTTAATCTTTCTTCTAAGATAAGTCGTAAGGTTAGTATTGCCTCACGTGTTCCAACATTTCTACGGAATCCAAACTGTCTTCCCCAAGGTCCGCTTCTACCAGTTTTTCCATTCGTCTGTAAAGAATTCGCGTTAGTATTTTGCAGCTGTGACTTATTAAACTGATAGTTCGGTAATTTTCACATCTGTCAACACCTGCTTTCTTTGGGATTGGAATTATTATATTCTTCTTGAAGTCTGTGGGTATTTCGCCTGTCTCATACATCCTGCTCACCAGATGGTAGAGTTTTGTCATGACTGGCTCTCCCAAGGCCGTCAGTAGTTCTAATGGAATGTTGTCTACTCCCGGGGCCTTGTTTCGACTCAGGTCTTTCAGTGCTCTGTCAAACTCTTCACGCAGTATCTTATCTCCCATTTCATCTTCATCTACATCCTCTTCCATTTCCATAATATTGTCCTCAAGTACATCGCCCTTGTATAAACCCTCTAGATACTCCTTCCACCTTTCTGCCTTCCCTTCTTTGCTTAGAACTGGGTTGCCATCTGAGCTCTTGATATTCATACAAGTGGTTCTCTTCTCTCCAAAGGTCTCTTTAATTTTCCTGTAGGCAGTATCTATCTTACCCCTAGTGAGACAAGCCTCTACATCCTTACATTTGTCCTCTAGCCATCCCTGCTTCGCCATTTTGCACTTCCTGTCGATCTCATTTTTGAGACGTTTGTATTCCTTTTTGCCTGCTTCATTTACTGCATTTTTATATTTTCTCCTTTCATCAATTAAATTCAATATTCCTGCTGTTACCCAAGGATTTCTATTAGCCCTCGTCTTTTTACCTACTTGATCCTCTGCTGCCTTCACTACTTCATCCCTCAGAGCTACCCATTCTTCTTCTACTGTATTTCTTTCCCCCATTCCTGTCAATTGTTCCCTTATGCTTTCCCTGAAACTCTGTACAACGTCTGGTTCTTTCAGTTTATCCAGGTCCCATCTCCTTAAATTCCCACCTTTTTGCAGTTTCTTCAGTTTCAATCTGCAGTTCATAACCAATATATTGTGGTCAGAATCCACATCTGCCCCTGGAAATGTCTTACAATTTAAAACCTGGTTCCTAAATCTCTGTCTTACCATTATGTAATCAATCTGATACCTTTTAGTATCTCCAGGATTCTTCCAGGTATACAACCTTCTTTCATGATTCTTGAACCAAGTGTTAGCTATGATTAAGTTATGCTTTGTGCAAAATTCTACAAGGCGGCTTCCTCTTTCATTTCTTCCCCCCAATCCATATTCACCTACTATGTTTCCTTCTCTCCCTTTTCCTACTGACGAATTCCAGTCACCCATGACTATTAAATTTTCATCTCCCTTCACTACCTGAATAATTTCTTTTATCTCGTCATACATTTCATCAATTTTTTCATCATCAGTATATTACTCCATTGAAAACAGAAATGAGTTGGAAACTCATCTGTTTGTTTGGCTTGCAAGGACCAAGTAACAATACACAAAAAAATTAACTGGAAAGATTCGAAGGAACCATCAGTGCTGTGGATTCGGTTTCTTTTCATCATTTAGGGACTAAATTAGAAGGCAGCATTATGACAGCTATGAACAAGCTAGTATGTATAGATCTCAAAATGAAAAACTTACGAAGTCACAGAATTGCACACAGCCCACATTTAAGGTTTAGTTAATGACCATAATTTTCAGGTTCTTCTCTTCTGAATCCTTCTATGAACTGATTACTGCATGGCATTGATTAATTAGTTAACTGCAATTCTTCTTGCTTCCACCCCCACCAGTATAATTTGGCATTCTCATGGTAGTTGCGAAATTCTATTTCCATGTGGCACAAGACTACACACAGAGACAGTCAGTTTCAAAGTGCAAAGTGTTTTTCATCTTATTATATCATGATGTGTGGGGCAAGATTGATTTTCAACTACTTTTTATTCCAATGAAATAATTTTCATTGCAAACTATCACACTAAGAGTTTTATTCATTTGTATTTCTTGATGGAAGTTATACACCACAAAATTTCACATGCCATATGCAACATGAGCAGTAACTAAATTCACCAGTTTTGCTATCCCTCCACAGAAATTACAATATACCATCATTAACATTCCCTTCCCATGTCAGAAATCTTCAAAAATGAGGAATTCTAGATTAAATCTAGAAGACAGCCTGAAAGGCTATACAGACAGCCTGAAAGGTGACAGAAAGTATCAGAAGATTACTCTGAGAGCCTGTATAAGATATGCATGACAAGCATTTCACTACACAGCGGCCCCTAGTAAATCTAAAACTTGGCAACATAGTTGTAAATATTTGGCAACCCTATGACAAAGCATTTACATCTGTGTCTGGTCCTGAATAGTTCCACTAAATTCTCTAAGCATTCCCTTTCCACTTTGCCGACTTATGCTACTTAACCTTCTTGTAAGACAAGACACAGGGAGAGGAAATTTAATTTTTGGACTCCACAAATGTCATACTTCAATTAAGTAACTATTGTTCTTGTGTTTTACATTTCAGTATGAGGCTCAGGGACAAATTCTGCGCTGAGAGAGACCCACTCCTAGCAACATGGTGTTACCTCTGTGGTTCCACACGTTTTGTGATGCAAGAGCAGCATGAATTCTTAGTTCTAATCATGATGTAGACCAATCCACTCTAGATTCCTGTTTTCTATTTTATTTAATAGCATCACAGGTTTTTGGAGTGTGTTTTTTTTTTTTTGCCAAAAGCTGAAGAAAATCTTTACACATCAAGTCTTCCCACAAGGTTGACTCAGTTATCTCTATTAATGGCTGTAACTATATGCCTCATGAATACCAAGCTACTTCAGTACGCAGACGTCTCTGAAGAACTTCAACTTGTCCGTCAGTGACACAAATTTGTGTTGTTTGTGACTAAAGACCCATATTTTGGGGGAATAGTTATGAAGTGAATACTGTCACTCTGGGCTAAACCCATGTAATAGGTATTAGGTACCCCTGAAGAGGTTTTCTGACACTGGCCTTAGCAACTTCCTTCCACTCTGGGTAGCTTAAAAAATGAACAGTTTCGTTGGTTCAAATCTATTTCAGTACCTTAAATATCACTTTTGATCTGTGTTAAGTTCTCCATGAATCATTATGTGGACCTCAATGTGCAGTGTGCCTTCATTGCTATAGAGCATGCACTGCAAGGTATTCACACAGTTTATCACATACATTTACTGAAAGAAATCAAACAATGGCCGTAAAACTTGTTACACCACAGTTACTCACTGTGGCTTGACAGAAAAATATGTATTCCTGATGAAAAATTGCTTGAAGAATCACCTATAAATGGAAAAGAAATAAGATACAAAACATTCATGATAACATCAAACAATATGGTAAAGTATTCTGATTGGATCAGAAAATATAAAATTAATTTTGATCCATATTCAGGTCTTGTATATTGGTTAATACAATACCCATCATAGAAAAATGGGTCATCTGCCTCCATTGCTATTGAACATGAAATGCAAATAATATACTTATTTTGTGGGGCATTACTTAACAACAGTAAACCATTTTATACTCTCTAATGCAATGAGCAGTTGCTAATGCTTTTGACAGAGGGCAAGGAAGCACAGTGCCGCTGTAGTAGCAGCTCCCTGGAACCAGCAAATGGGTCATGGAGAGGTCTGATGTCTGTGGTGTTCAAAGGCAGACTGACTGTCATGAAATCTGTTGCAAAAATGTTACTGCATAGAACTGTTATTACTGGTGTGTGAGAAAGAGAAATGCATTGTAGCTGTGCTACCATTACATTCTGGACTTCAGCATTCAGATGAAAGGTGCTACAAGCAGTTTTGACTGTGAGACGTTGCAGTTAGACTATGAGCAACAAACTATTTACCTCTAGATCACATGTGCAGGTAAGTCATAACAACTCAAACATAAGAAGAGACTTCCTCCAGGACCTGTCACAGCCTAGAGTGTTGCCAGATTTTTCAGGCAGCTGGACTTACGGAAGTATCAGCGTGGCCATGTTACTTGCCCCGTGTTGTGATCGGTGCAGACTTAGAATCTGCAGAGATGACCACAGGCCAGATTTTTATGTCAAAGAGTGTACCTTTTTGTTTTCCATGAGCTCTTGTATTTTATTGTGTACCCACCCCACTGAGGCTTTACTAACGACACAAAGGAATAAAGCCTGGTTTCGTTTGTTTGAACCATGATTTTATCCTTCCTACTCACCTTATTCTTGGCTCTGCTGCTGATAATTTGCTTTTGTCAGTCAGGGAGGTACCACCTGTGAGCTGATTTACCGATAGTGGACTTAAAAAACTGAGAGTGGTCTAACTCATCATTGCCTTTATTAAATCTTCCCGAGTACCGAAGGTGGTACAGGCACTATGTAGTTCCACTGTAACCCATTTGTCCAACACTGAATACAGTACATGTGTACAGTTTTCCTTGTTTCATGCTTGCTTTTGAGTTCAAAATGAACATCTCTCTGTTCACCCCTTATAGGCATACAAGGTAGTGCAGTGGCAAGACACAGAATTAACACTGAGAAGGATAATAGTTCAAATCCCCTCACAGCCGTCTAGATTTTTTTCTGTGGTTTTTTAGAAATGCTGAAAGCAGATGCCAATATGGTTCATTTGGAAATAAGGGGGCCAATTTCTTCATCTGTCCTTCCCCAATCTGAGTTTTTACTTTGTATTCAACTTGTTGTTATACCCTTAGACCCTAATCTTCCTCCCTCGTTGTTCGTATTCCATTTTCATTGTGACTGTCAGTCATTCAGTGCCTCCTCTATGTGGTGATAACAATCTATTCTGTTCATATTCTTTTTATTCCATCCTGGATTTCCCCTTGTTCAATGAAAACAGTGTGTGCGATAGGGCATGTTTGTCCACATAAGGCACGTGTGTCTATGAACAGTCTGCATTATGTTGAGGTGCTTCTGCATGCAGCAAGATCTCCAGATCTGTCCCCAGTTGAACATGTGGGAGCAGTTTGGAAGTCCACTCTGTAAGTTCCAGTATCAAGAATCTTTTACGACCGGTGTGAACCAGCTGGCCTCAGGAGAGGATACTTCAGCTTTATGACATTCTTCCCTGCTGATTTGGTGCATGCTTTCAGAGAATTGCAATGTCATACTGAAAGTGGGCCTGTACTACCAAGTTCTTTATAAATTTGATTGTATTTTGTAACCTGTGAAATAACATTGCTTATCCTCTCAACCCATGAAGTTGCCTCTTCCCTTTCTGAATACTTCACTTGTTTTGTCTGGCAGTGTACTTGAGGAACCCATAGAGGGCAAAAATTTTAGTGAAAGTTAGAGATTAGAATAGAAAACCACTGACTGAAAATGTTGGGGGTATGTGTTGCTCTAAAATGGAGAGATTGACGCGAATAAGGATAGCTGATGACAAAAGTAAAGTAATATGAGATGTCTGTAGGGTGCAGTACGTGGTCAGATAAATAATAAAATCGAGTCATAGTAGAAGCACAGATTGAACACTCCAATTTGGAATGATGGGCTGCTAGATGCATTGTAATAAATGAGTGATAGTATAGTGTTCATGGCCAAGGAGAATAACACACTGTGATTGACAGGAAGCCAATAGCAGTGGAAGTTTATTTAGGCTAATAAACAAAATACAATAATAGTTTCTTGGAATGTGAGTCGGAACTATTCTGTTCAGCCCTACAGGCAATTGTTGAAGCACTGAAATGTCCTAGAAGGGTGATTACTGGCTTTGAACTGGAATGCCCTAACAAGTAATGACTGACATTGCACTGGAATGTTAGTTTGTGGACAAAGTCAATGCTGATGGTGACCCATTAGGCAGTAAGCTCAGAAATGAGTTGAATATGAAGTCTACATCTACATATATACTCTGCAAACCACTATGAGATGCTTGGCAGAGAGTACGTCCAATTGTACCAGTTATTAGTGTCTCTTTGTGTTCCATTCACATATGAAGAATGGGAAGAATGACTGTTTGAATGCCTCTGTGCATTCAGTAATTATTCTAATCTTATTCTCATGATACTTATGCAAGTGATATGTAGGTGACTGTAGTATATTCCTAGGGTCCTCATTTAAAGCCAGTTCTTGAAACTTTGTTAATAAACTTTCTTGGGATACCTTATGTCTATCTTCAAGGATCTTCCAGTTGTGTTCCTTCAGTATCTCTGTGACACTCACCCATGGATTAAACAAACCTGTGACCATTTGTGCTGCCCTTCTCTGTATATATTCAGTATCCCTTGTTAGTCCCATTTGGTATGGGTCCCACATACCTGAGCAATATTCTTGTTATGGATAGCATGCGTGACTTGTAAGCAATCTCTTTTGTAGACTGATTGCACTTCCCTAGTATTCCACCAATAAACTGAAGCCTACCACATACTTTACCCACAACTGTGCCTATGTGATCATTCCATTTCATATCCAGAGTGTTACACCCAGGTATTTGTATGAGTTGGCTGATTCCAACTGTGACTCATTGATATTATAGCCTAAGGATAATATGTTTTTTTCGTTTTGTGAAGTGTATGATTTTACATTCCTGAACATTTAAAGCAAGTTGCCTATCCTTGCACTACTTTGAACTGTTATCAAGATTTGACTGCATATTTTTTGCAGCTTTCCCATGTGGAACTTCATTATAGATAACTGCATCATCTGCAAAAAGCTTGATGTTTCTATCAATATTGTCTGCAAGGTCATTAATATGCAAAATAACAGCAAGGTTCTGAACACACTTCCCTGGGGGTAACATCAAAGTTTCTTCTACATCTGACGATGACATTCTATCCAAGATAATGTGCTGCATCCTCCCTACCAAGAAGTCATCAATTCAGTCACAAATTTCACTTGATACCCCATATGATCATACTTTTGACAATAAGTGTAGGTGTGGTACAGAGTCAAATGCTTTTTGGAAATCGAAATACTACATCTACCTGATTGCCCTGACCCAAAGCTTTCAGTATGTCATGTGTGAAAAGTGCAAGTTGGGATTCACATGATCAAAGTGGTGAGCCAAGAGTGCATTCCGTAGTGGTCTGGTATTTGGAAGTGGCAGTGATGTGTTTTTCAGTAGACACTAATTGATGGACCGTTAGGTGTGGCTGGCATAGAGCATGGAGTGTAGTGTGCATGGCAAAGAAACTCCAATTGATGGACCACTATGTTTAGCTAGTGTAGAGCATACTCTGTTGCATGGTCAGCGTAAAGCCTGGAATGTGAAGTGGCTGTGGAGAAACCTAATTAGTCACCCGATGGAGACACGTGACCCGCAGAAGTGAGGTAGTGCCTCAGTGGCAGCACTGTTTGTGGCATTGCTTATGTCTGTGGCTGGTGCCACATGGTACCATTGTGGCTGCTAGAGGTTTGGTCGTAAACAACCTGGTGAGTGTCTGTTGCTGTGGATTGTTTTCATTTGAGCACCAGAGGAAGTATCTTTAGCTTGCCAGAGCTTCAGCAACACACAGTACATGAATGAATAATTGGTGACCTGTCACCAGGGGATACAGCACATAGTGGCACATTAGCGTTGCTCTAGAAAATTGTCTACCTCCAGGCACTGTCTTTCCATGCTAGTTTATCTGGATTTCTCATGTCATGTGGGCTATGTGTTTCATAACCACTTCTTATGAAGGATTCAGCACACACAAACCACAGATTTATTGTTGTATTGCATTTGCTATATTCACTATTCTTGATAGCTGAAATTGTGTACAGCAGACTTAACTGTTCACAGACCATATATAGACACACACTTTGGGATAGGGCTTGACTTGTCATAGGTGTGATTATGTGATCCATCTAGATTGGTTTCTGGAAAAGCTCCACCAAGTGACCATGTTGTTGTGCCATCACTGTTGTATGTCAGCCACCCCAAATTAATTTCTTGTGCCCTGCACTGTAAGTGTCAAATGAGGTCACACAATTGTTGAAGCACTAAATTTGCTTGTGGTGTGACTGGCGTTCAGATCACTATCTAACCATCGATATTTAGGCTTTTCGTTGTTTACATAAGTCACTCAGAGTGGTCACCATATCGATTCCTCATACCAATCTCCTTCTCCATCTGTTTCCAAAATTAGTGTATGCTCCATTTCTAATTACCTCTTGTTGATGAGATGTTAAACCTTCCGTAACTATCTGCATCAAATAAATGTGCTTATGAATAATTAAAACAAAGCAAAGTGACAGTAGTCACCATTTGTTGAAATACTCATTCTGTTTGCTTACACCCTTCATTAGTTCACTTTCAAACTTCTTGATCTTTCTATTCTGGGATGAAATTTGTAAGATTGTTTGCATTCTGAAACTTGCAACATAGCAACTTGGAAATGCTTATCTTATAAAGATTAAATAAAATAGTGTGATTGCAGATCCTTGTGGAAGCCGTCGTTGAGAAAGTTGGTCTGTTTATTTTTTCTGTAGTATACTTCAAACAAGCAGTTGGTAATCATAGTGTTGAGAAAGCTATGTGGTTTGCTGTAAGGGTCTACATTACAAGATATGAGACCTAGTGCTGCAAATGTGTGGAATACTCAGTTAGAATGTATGTTTTTCATTGGAGTCCAGTCAATAAACATACACCATTGTTTACAGTACTCAAGGAAGATAGCTAAATGAGTCTTCAGAATGGAAAATCAACCCAACTGAACACCTGAACCATTGTCATCTATCAGAATGATTGCATTTGTGTGAGAAGCACGTAAAATCAACTGCAGGAAAAGACTAAAAATACTGCCTTTATGTTTTTGTACTTGTGTGCATCATGTATTCAATTTGTCTGTTGTATATTCTGTTCACAAGGAGTTACATTATTTTGTGTATTTGCCGTACATAAGCAGTTAATTCTTGTCGCCTATGTTCATTTTTTCAGTGTTTACACGTATTTAGTTTGCCCATTAGTATGATGTATTAGCTTTTGATTATGGTGTTGAGTATGGTTCTCATACTTGAACTCAGCAGTTGCTGGTTTATTCTTTGATATATGTAACTATGATTGTCTGTAATTGACTTTCCCATTCAACTTTTCTGTCCTTTGTCTCCACTCTTTTCTCATTCATTAATTTGGTTGTCCGCAATCTGTGTTACATACAAAACAAAATATGAAACTTCCTGGCAGATTAAAACTGTGTGCCCGACCGAGACTCGAACTCGGGACCTTTGCCTTTCGCGGGCAAGTGCTCTACCATCTGAGCTACTGAAGCACGACTCACGCCCGGTACTCACAGCTTTACTTCTGCCAGTATCTCTTCTCCTACCTTCCAAACTTTACAGGAGCTCTCCTGCGAACCTTGCAGAACTAGCACTCCTGAAAGAAAGGATACTGCGGAGACGTGGCTTAGCCATGGCTTCTGGAAACATCCCCCAGGCTGTGGCTAAGCCATGTCTCCGCAGTATCCTTTCTTTCAGGGCTGCTAGTTCTGCAAGGTTCGTAGGAGAGCTTCTGTAAAGTTTGGAAGGTAGGAGACGAGATACTGGCAGAAGTAAAGCTGTGAGTACCGGGCGTGAGTCGTGCTTTGGTAGCTCAGATGGTAGAGCACTTGCCCGCGAAAGGCAAAGGTCCCGAGTTCGAGTCTCGGTCAGGCACACAGTTTTAATCTGCCAGGAAGTTTCATATCAGTGCACACTCTGCTGCAGAGTGAAAATCTCATTCTGAAAACAAAATATGTTAAATAATGGACAACACTGCATTTTGGATCCTTATATAAACACATCTTGTGTTGTTCAGCTTATTTGGTGTAACTGGTTTGCATTTATGTTTGTCTTTCTGTGTTTTTCAGTTACCGAGAATTCTTCTACTCAGCGGAAAGCGTCAATAAGTAAACTGAAGGCTAAGGACTTGTCTCTCTTAGTTGAAAATCCTAACATTGATTTATCACAATTGCACAGTTTGAGAAAGCAAAATACACAGTTTTCACAAGGCAGGACTGCAAAGAATCTGCTGGTTACTACAGAGGTGTCCTATTCTGCTGTGGATCCAATAACTGACAAAGAAAGTGGTGCCAACATATACTCACTCTCTGAATTAGACCCACTGTGCGGTATAGATGTAGAACCGAGTGCAGGAGCATGCCACTCACAAGTATTAGATGACTTAAATGTTTTAGTTAATAAAGAAAACACATTACTTGATGAAAATGAGTTGTTTCAAAGGTTAGAAGCAGCATCTGATGTGCAACTTCATGATAAATACAGTGAAGATGGTGGTTCTGAATTTCATGATCTCAGTTTAAGCTCAAATAATGTGCTGGAGGAGGAAAGTCCTGTTGTGGGAAATGAAAACTTAAGTATACCATTCACTTTGCCAGACCAAAGGTATTGAGTTCAAATTTGTGATGAAATATTTTTCATTACTCTCATGTTCATATTCTAATTTTGTGCAAATTATTTTTAGGGAGAAATACAGTGATAGACGATTTCTTAAGTCAAATCTTAAACATTCTATGAAAGAAAAATTGGCCAAGGTGAAACTGTCTGAACTGGAAATAGCAGGAAGAGAGGAAAGCTTCTTTCAAAACATGCATTGTTACCTTGAGACTTGTGTAAGTATATTTAATTTACGAGACATACATATTTATATAATTTTTTAATTTCAGATGTCCCTTCAACACTTATGCCCTTCCTATGTTCCCTTAGCAGGTTGTTTCCATTTAATTAATTTGAGTTAAATTCTTTTTTTTTTTAACTCCATTAGAAGAACAAAGAAGGGAAATCCAGGCATGTCATAATTTTACAAATTGTGTGACTGTGATTGTAAACTGTGAGATGCAGAAATGCAGTTCTTCAAGTCATTTGGCAGTATAAGTGTCAGAAATATACCACTAAATAGATCTGTGGGTTGGCAATGCTATCCTCTAAGCGGAAATTTAATTGTTTGCTGCTGCCTTTTTGTATTGTTAGATGGAACACTGAGTTATGAAATAGCTGAAATTATTGGTTTCAGATCAGACAGCTGTGTGAATAAAATTGACTGATGATATAAACTTGAAAAGTCATTGCCAGTGTTTATGTTATTTAGCTTATCCACTAGCAACAAGTGTTGAGAAGACTTCTTTATTCAATTCCTATCTACACACCATTATTACCAATGATTATTTTGATTTGCTGATTCCTGTTGATAGAACAACAACAAAATCTTAATCCTCTCTAGGCATGTTTAGACCTCATGTGAAGAGTGTTCCCTCTTATAGACTGACAAGGTTATGCTTGAAATTTGAGGAAATGAACTAAAAACATGGGTGGCTTTATTTCTCTTGAAAATGATTTACTTGACAAATGTCCTAATACTCCGATAGATACATCAAGAGTACACAGTATGATGACCAACTGCCGGTTAAAGGTGTAGAAAAGAACTGATGACTTAGGCACATCAAAGAAAGAGTACAGTGATTTTGACACGAGGAGTTAACTATGAGTAAGGTTTGTGCAACATGAGTGCCTTAGATTTAGAAGGCTGGCCAAAGGCAAATGTGGAAAGGATTTCCTGAGCAATGTTTGGACTGATTGATACATTAAGTCCAACATACATGCAAGAATTGAAGCAGCAACCAAAACAGCTAGTGGACGGCAGTGGTCTTGCACCAAAAAAGTTGCAGTTTGTTTCATCTGCAAAAAGGATGGTTACAGTTGAGGAAATCCCTGACAGCTTGGAGTACTGTTGCCAGATTTCAACTGCAAAGCACTAAGAGCTGCATGTGAAAACAATAGCCATTTACAGAGCTGTAACAACACTATGGTATTGCAATACATGCGTTTACAAAATCATGTTATGTTACTGGTTGAAGCAGGCTTGCGAAGCTGCAGCACCTGGGCTACTGTAACTGTCAGCTATCAACTTATGCCAACTCAACTATAGTGTGTTTCCTGGGTTTCAAAAATTATTTGTATTATTGTCTTTCTAAAGGTAAGATAATAACTGAAGAATACTAGGCTAGCCCGCATTGAAATATATGAGAAAAGGCAAGAACTGCAAACTTAAAAGAAGTCATCTTTTATCAGGACACTGTAGCTGCACACAAAAGTGATTGTATTTTTTGCTAGGCTGATAATTTTCCATCAATTATTCTGACTTAAAAAAAAAGCTTGATGGAAGACAAGCTGTCGCAATTGGAAATACACCACATGGCATGAAAGGTAGTGTCGTTATTTTGGTAGTTCTGTCTGTTGCTCATGTTTCAGAATGTATGTTGAACCTTCAGCTGAAAGGCTGCCTATGCAAATTTTCTGAGGGCTGTTGTTTTACCCCTTCCCCTCCTGCACAAAACAGGTCACTCAGCACCTAACAGTGCACACTATTCTATTGGTTGTAAGTGCAACAATTTAAATCAATACAAACTATACTGGGAATTAATAGTATGAAGTATGCTTATTTTTGTCATATACTTGTACTCCTTGTTTTCTTTTCCCTGTAACAGATACGATGCAATATGTTGAACAGAGGAATGGCAGCATTATCGTCCTACAGATTAAGAAACAAGCAAAATAAAAGACCGACACATCCCAATGTTGTTGCCTTGTACAATATAATACTGCAAGGATTTTCAAAGAAGGTATATATTCATTCTCCATCATTTATTTTGTAATCTTTGTAAATTCTTTAGAGTATGCCGTGACACTAAAAATAGTATTAATTCAGATAGAAATAACAATGACCTGTAATTTTTGAAGTTTTTTATTTGTGTATTTCTATATGTGCAAAGTATACAGTTCTGAGGCACTGTTATATGTAGTAAAATGTCTAAACTAAGTTGTTATGGTCTTTGTGGTGTTCCTTCCAAAGAGTGGTTTAAATGCAACTCTCCTTGCTAGTCTATCCTGTACAGCTCTTTTCATGTCTGCATAACTACTGTGCCCTACATCCATATGCATTTGCATGCTGTATTCAAGGCAGAATATCCCTTCACAGTTTCACCCCTCTCACTCTCCCCCATTGCCAAATTAACTATTCCTTGACACGTATACTTTCTGTTGTTCAAGCTGTGTCATAAATTTTTGTCCCCCAATTCAATTAATTATCCCACCATTACTTATTCAGTCCAGTAATTAGCAGTCTTCTGAATCTGTATCTACTTCCAGCATTATTTCACAGTTTATCTAATCTTTCTGAAACCATCCAGAATCTCCAGGTCTCTTCCATGTATTCAACCTTATTTCATGAATTTTATTCCATGTGTTAGTGATGATTAAATTATGCTTTGTGCAAAATACTTCAGGTTGGTTCCCCTTCCATTTCTTTCCCTCAGCTAGTGTTCTCTTGGTATATGGCACAGAAAGAAAGAAAAACCATAAACAACTAGTACCACCACACAATTAAAGGTAACCAACACCGGTCTTTATCAATAGTGATATATTAATTAACATTAGGTGTGCAAGTAGTGCTAAGTATTTCCCTCTGTTGTTTGACTAGGACTAGGCAGAATTTAAGCAGAAACCTCAATTTTTATTTACAAGGTGATTTGCTAGTTTACTGTCACTAACTTCCATAACAGCTCTATCCCGGCAACTGCAAGCTCATGCCAGTATATTGTTGCTATATTCCATTGGATAAATGCTATCGAAACAGTGTTCTGCAATCACAGATTTGCTCAGCTCTTGTAAGTGTGTGTGACACTTGTGCTCTTTACATCCATCCTCTGTGATCCTGATGGTCAGATTGATGCATGCCATGTCACAACTGCATGGGATACATTAGAAACCTGCTGTACGCAAATCAAGATCCTTGAAAGAGTCTCAATCTCAGATTGTGATTGAAAAATACATTCAAAGTCATATTTCCTTAGAATATGACCTATCCTATTACATAGCTGTATTAGTATACAGTTCTGAGGCACTGTTATATGTAGTAAAATGTCTAAACTAAGTTGTTATGGTCTTTGTGGTGTTCCTTCCAAAGAGTGGTTTAAATGCAACTCTCCTTGCTAGTCTATCCTGTACAGCTCTTTTCATGTCTGCATAACTACTGTGCCCTACATCCATATGCATTTGCATGCTGTATTCAAGGCAGAATATCCCTTCACAGTTTCACCCCTCTCACTCTCCCCCATTGCCAAATTAACTATTCCTTGACACGTATACTTTCTGTTGTTCAAGCTGTGTCATAAATTTTTGTCCCCCAATTCAATTAATTATCCCACCATTACTTATTCAGTCCAGTAATTAGCAGTCTTCTGAATCTGTATCTACTTCCAGCATTATTTCACAGTTTATCTAATCTTTCTGAAACCATCCAGAATCTCCAGGTCTCTTCCATGTATTCAACCTTATTTCATGAATTTTATTCCATGTGTTAGTGATGATTAAATTATGCTTTGTGCAAAATACTTCAGGTTGGTTCCCCTTCCATTTCTTTCCCTCAGCCAGTGTTCTCCAGTTGTTATTTCCTTCTCTTTATTTTCTTTCCACTTAACATTCCATACTCCGACCCACAAAACACCAGATTTGTTTCTCCTGATGAAATCTTCCCACAGGGAGAACCAACCAGATGGCTATTTTGTCTCTGGAACATTTTATTCAGAACTATATCATCATTAAACAATACAACAGAGTTCCATGTTCTCGGGAAATATGAGGGATGTAAAATCTGAGCTGCTCCTAGTGTATCAAATGTTCAAATAACTTATGGGAATGAATATGGGTCAAGCTGTTGGCAGCTATTAATATTATGACTGGTAAAGCCTCTTCATTGTCAAGGCTCAAATGAAATGGTAGGTTGCTATGCATGGCAGCTTCAACTCTTGGTATATGGCACAGAAAGAAAGAAAAACCATAAACAACTAGTACCACCACACAATTAAAGGTAACCAACACCGGTCTTTATCAATAGTGATATATTAATTAACATTAGGTGTGCAAGTAGTGCTAAGTATTTCCCTCTGTTGTTTGACTAGGACTAGGCAGAATTTAAGCAGAAACCTCAATTTTTATTTACAAGGTGATTTGCTAGTTTACTGTCACTAACTTCCATAACAGCTCTATCCCGGCAACTGCAAGCTCATGCCAGTATATTGTTGCTATATTCCATTGGATAAATGCTATCGAAACAGTGTTCTGCAATCACAGATTTGCTCAGCTCTTGTAAGTGTGTGTGACACTTGTGCTCTTTACATCCATCCTCTGTGATCCTGATGGTCAGATTGATGCATGCCATGTCACAACTGCATGGGATACATTAGAAACCTGCTGTACGCAAATCAAGATCCTTGAAAGAGTCTCAAACTCAGATTGTGATTGAAAAA
Source organism: Schistocerca americana (assembly GCF_021461395.2). Taxonomy (NCBI): domain Eukaryota; kingdom Metazoa; phylum Arthropoda; class Insecta; order Orthoptera; family Acrididae; genus Schistocerca; species Schistocerca americana. The sequence goes on from NC_060120.1 coordinate 616,050,578, forward strand.
TACATTCAAAGTCATATTTCCTTAGAATATGACCTATCCTATTACATAGCTGTATTAGTACTCTCTATCTACTGACTTGAGTTACTTTGTGTGCTTTGGTATTCGCGAATTTACTTTCCTAATGCTTTCATTTTTATCTATCAAGTTTGTTTAGTGTATTCCTTACTATCAGATGTTCCTTCACAGGAGACCATAGTTGGTGATGTGTGCAGTGGACTTAGTGTTGTCCGTTTCTTCGCTCCATATGTCGTATGACTGAGTGATGTGGCACAGTGATAAGACACTGGACTCGTATTCCATAGGATGGTGGCTGAAATCCATGTCTGACCATCTTGATGTAGGTTTTCCTTGATTGCCCTGAATCACCTGATGTGAATGTTGGACAAGGTCCTTTGAACAGAGGAGTCCAGTATCCTTCCCCTAGTCAAAATTGTGCTCTACCTCAGTGATTTCATCAGCAATGGGGCATTAAATCATAATTTTCTTTCTTGCTTTTGTATGTTATAGTTTTTTCTTATTGTAGTGCTTTTATGTTGTCATCAGAAATATAAGGTCTTTGTGTGTCAATTTTGCTTCTCTCAGTTGTTAATTGGCTCAAGTTCTAATATTGTACCATTCTGGTTCTGTCCCCCCGCCCCCCCCTTAAAGTACAGTGTAAAAGATATTACAGTTCGTCTCTTTGCTAAACATTGTTAATTATGTAAAGACTGTAAGCCCTCACAGAATATTTATATTTTAGAAAAACATTCCTGTGAGTACATCTCTATTGTTTACTACGATTCCAAATTTCATTGTGCTCCAGGTTGTATGATAAACTGGAAGTCTCTTGATAATGTATTGTAAGAAGATAGAGGCTTGCTCCCTTAACAGGATCTCGCTTGTTAAAGCACCTTGCAATTTAAACTCTACTTCCAATTGAAGACCGCTATACTCTTAATCTTTTGTAATATTTTTTAGTTTTTTGTGTATCCATAGAAATGGTAGGAGAACAGTGGTATCACAGACATATTTTGAGAACAGAGAAATAATATCGCTTTCTTGTCATGGGAGCCAAGGCAGACTTAAAAAAGAAAGGCTGTCCTTGACTCTAAAGTTGGCTTGAACACTGCTGTCGTCATATTGCAAACAGTATGCCCTTAGATTCTGACAGTGTTTCAGCTGATTACCCAACCACTTACAGATAGGACATGCAGTTGAACCTGTATTCTGAACTGTAGTACAGCTTGCATTCTTTGCTTTAACAGATTATTACCAGAAATTAAAGAAGTGGTAAGTAACTTGGCACTTGCTCACAAACCCACATTAACATAAGCTTATAAATGATAGAGTGCAGCAATTAGTTGTCCTTTTTAGGTTTTATTATGCGAATCCAGATTTCAGCTAGTAGCTACACATTCTCAATGCACTATTTTCTATTCTGGATGCATGTAAGTCCCTGTTGTTCAGGCATCAGTCACAGTTCTTTGAATACTCACCAGATAGTGGCTAACTAGCCGAAATCTGGATTTGCATAATAAAATCTAAAAAAGGGCGACTGATTGCTGCACTCTATAATTTATAAGTCACATAACAGCCGCTGAGTGCACCCACTTTCTGAATGGTAGGTAATCTGATTAACATAAGCTCTAATTATTCAGTATCAGTAGACAAAAATATTAATGTAGTATGTAGATAATTAACATTTCATTATTTTATTGACAGGTAATTACTAATAAAAACCTGAGATATGACTGAGAATATCATTGATAGGTGTGCCACAGTACTGATGTGTGTGAATTAGTGTTGATTGTTTGACTTTGATATTGTGACAGTTTGTGATTTACAAATACATGTTTATTGACACTTAAAACAGAAACAAAGTGCTTAGGTACCAATCATTGAGGCAGGATAAATGTGCCAATAGCGAAAATAGACACTGACTGCCAATCTTTTAGGACTTACTTGTATTTTATTGGAGGACAGAAGAAAATGTAATGGATAAAATTATAGATAAAGTGGGGGAGGAAAAATCATACATACATCATTCCAAGAAATAATTTTGTAAGGAGATGGAGGTAATAATTGGTGTAATCAGCATTCAAATTCCAGAGTATTGACAGGGTACTGGAAACAAATACATGAACTAAACTCAGGAAAGAAATTGCACGAGGCATGCGAGCATCAAAAGAAATGGAGAAAAAATAAGAAAAAGAAAGTTACGTGGAAGCTGTGGTGGGCAGCATAATTCATGAAAGGGTTGACAAAAATGACAAAACAGTGAAAGCTGATAAAGATGCGAGAAGACTGCAGAGAAGATAACAGACATTCAGAACGTGTGTATCTTTCATAACAGTCCTTCTGTTTACCAGAGAGGTCCCCACTCGGATGCTAGGAATACTTAATGAGTTATGTTTATGTGCTGAAAGGCACAAGATAACTACTCATATGTTTATCTGAGTTGTGTGCATTTTTTTACTCAAGCCAGTTGTCCAAGAGAAATATAACAAGTGTACAGTATTTTTTTAAATTTGATGTGGGGATTTATGACTGTTGCTGTAGTAACCTAATATAGATGGATCCTGAACATCATGATATTTGTAGATATATACATATACATATAATTGTTGTAACGTCAAGTTGAACACATATATTTCAAAACGACACAACACATATAAGTCACTGAGCAAGTTGACAAAGCAAGACATGTGAACACGGTAACATTCGAATGAGCACTGAGTCCAAGTCTAGCGGCCGCTGGCTGGCTGGCCGCTTAGGTGGGGTGGCTGCTGCATGGCTGGCAGACAGCGCCGCATGTAGAGGACACACGTAATTGCGTGGCGGCACTTTGAATGATCGGCGAGCCACAACACTTTTCCCCCCTTTGAAATTTTTGCACTGGTCTTGATGGAGGTGGCCTGTAGATTGCTAACGTCCATAGGCGTTGTTTGACTGGCCGTAAAGTCTCGAGGAGGACGCTTCCCGTACGGACGGAAGTGTCCCCGATGATAACGGGTCGAGATGACAGGAGACGTAGGGGTCGAATCTGCTGGGGCCCCATGCACCAATCTTCCTGTTGTGGCAAGTCCAGTTGATACAACAGGAGACATGGGCGATGTGTCGGCGTCCGTAGGAGAAGGAGGCGAGTAGATTGTCTCCGACAGGTGATGGTCATCCAGTTCCTGCATGGGCACATCTCCTGGTGCTGTCTGTTCTTGTACTGGCACCGAGATGACGGTGAGAGGGCTGCGTTGTGAGTAATGAGAGATGCCAATATCCCGAGCATCAGGTAGAGCCGAAGGTGGTGTAGCAGCATTCGGAACAGGCGTTGCCGGCACACGAGGCTGAAGCTGGTCCGAATAATGCACTGCAACACCAGTGTCTGTCTGGATTTCATACAGGCGTCGACCACGGTGTCGTAAGATGTGGCCAGGACTCCATTTTGGCCGCCTGCCATATCCCCGTACCCATACAAGGTCGTCGGTGGTGAACCGGCCAAGCGAAGGCACCCGTGGCTGTGAGGTGGAAGGCCGCAGAAGATGAAGTAGCATGCGGGGCTGTCGGCCATGGAAGAGCTCAGCTGGGCTGTGGTCACCCATGGGGGTGAAACGGTAAGAAGCCAGAAACGGGAGAGGAGCATCATCAGCAGCAGAAGTCATGAGTTTCCGCATCTGAGCCTTAAATGTGCGGACCAGCCATTCAGCCGTTGATTGTGGATGGAACGGAGGGGCTGTGACATGCGTAACGCCGTGATGAGCACAAAAATTCGCAAATTCGGAAGAGGCAAATTGCGGACAATTATCAATAACAAGAGTAGGGGGAAGGCCTTCCAAAGAAAAAATGCGGGCGAGAGCACTTGTGGTTGCCGCGGTGGTAGGTGACGTGCAATGGACAATGAAAGGAAAGTTAGAGTAGGCGTCAATGTCGCCAATAAGTAGGAGCCAATAACTACCTAAGAAAGGTCCTGCGAAGTCAGCATTAATGCGCTCCCAGGGCGTCTCAGGCGAAGGCCACGGTGACAATGATGACTTCAGGGCGGCGGCCTGTGATGCACAAGGGCCGCAGGCAGCGACCATGTGTGTGATTTCAGAGTCGATGCCAGGCCAGTACACATGATGGCGCACCAGAGATTTTGTGCGAGAGACACCCCAGTGCCCTTGGTGAAGGAGGCGCAAGACCGAAGCACGCAAAGATGCAGGTACCACAACACGCGGCGAAGCATTGTCAGTGGAAAGGAGGATAACACCATCCCTAGCTGTGAGGCGGTAGCGCAAAGCGTAGTAGTTCCGCAGCGGGTCAGAAGTCTTAGTGGACGGATGATCTGGCCAACCCTTCTGAATACAGCGTAAAACCCAAGAGAGGGTAGGATCAGAACGCGTAGCAGATGCCAGCCGGTCCCCGGTGATGGGGAATCTGTCCAGAACACGCTGCTCGGCAACATGCAGGTGGAAACACAAAAGTTCATCCCTATCGAATGCCAGATCAGGACCCATGGGAAGGCGGGACAGGGCATCAGCATTCGCATGTTAAGCTGTCAGCCGAAAATGAATCTCATAATTGAAACGAGACAAGTAAAGTGCCCAACACTGGAGGCGGTGTGCTGCCTTGTCGGGAAGTGACGATGATGGATTAAACAAGGAAACAAGTGGTTTGTGATCCATAACAAGATGAAATTTGGATCCATAGAGAAAAACACTAAACTTATGAAGAGCATAAATAATGGCCAAAGCTTCTTTTTCAATTTGAGAATACTTTTGTTGGGCATCCGTGAGCGTTTTGGAGGCATAAGCAATGGGTTGTTCAGAGCCATCAGAAAAATGGTGCCCAAGGACTGCACCGACCCCATATTGAGAGGCGTCCATGGCAAGAACAAGATGTTGGCCAGGTCGATAAGTAGCCAGGCACGGGGCCTGTTTCAGAATAGTCTTCAATGTCTGGAAAGCCATGTTGCATGACGTGGACCAGTGAAAAGACACGTTTTTATGCAACAGGTGATGCAACAGCTGAGCCACCGACGCAGCAGACAGTAAAAACTTGTGATAGTATGCTATTTTCCCCAAGAAGGCCTGCAGTTCTTTAACAGATGTAGGGCGAGGAAGGGCATCGATCGCGGCAACAGTTTGCTGAAGTGGTCGAATATCATGGCGAGAGAGTTGAAACCCCAAGTACGTGATAGATGCCTGAAAAAATTGTGATTTCTGAAGATTACTCTTAAGACTGGCAGTCTGTAAGACATGAAAAAGTGTGTGGAGGTTCTGAAGATGTTCTTTAGTGGTGGAGCCAGTGACAACAATGTCGTCCATGTAATTTATACACCCAGGGACAGGGAGCAATAATTGTTCCAAGAATCGCTGAAAGAGAGCAGGGGTGCTGGCAACCCTGAACGGCAATCTTTGGTATTAATAGAGGCCGAAAGGCATGTTAAGGACCAGAAACTGCCGGGAAGCAGTGTCAAGAGGAAGTTGATGATAAGCTTCCGACAGGTCAATTTTAGAAAAATACTGGCCTCCAGCAAGTTTAGTAAACATTTCTTCAGGTCGGAGCATAGAGTAAGTGTCGATGAGGCATTGAGCATTTACAGTGGCTTTGAAATCGCCACAGAGACGAATATCACCATTTGGCTTAGCAACGACAACGACAGGAGAGGAACACTCACTTGAAGTGACAGGAAGCAAGACCCTGGAAGCAGTGAGATGATCCAGCTCCCGTTTTACCCGATCACGAAGGGCCACAGGAATGGGCCGAGCCCGAAAAAACTTAGGCCGAGTAGTGGGTTTGAGCGTGATATGAGCTTCAAAGTCGTTTGCTTGGCCTAACCCAGGAGAAAAAAGGGACGAAAATGTCGTCAACAAGGAATCCAATTGAGCATAAGGAATAGCATCAAAGACGATTTTGACAGAGTCATCTATGGAGAACCCAAAAACACGAAAGGCATCGAAACCAAAAAGATTCTCTGCATTACTCTTGTCGACCACAAATATGGGAACAGTGCGAACGACGGATTTGTAAGATACCTCAGCATTAAATTGACCCAAGAGAGAAATCTTCTGTTTATTGTACGTCCATAATTGCCGAGTGACAGGTGATAGGAGTGGAGAACCCAACTGAAGATACGTCTGAGAATTAATCATAGTGGCAGCAAAACCGGTATCCACCTGCATGCGAACATCCCGACCAAGGATTTGGACAATGAGGAATAACTTCCCTGAAAGGGAAGAAGTGCAATTTACAGACAACACGGAAGCAGAATCAGCATCACAGTCATGAACATCATGTATGCGGTCGGATTTGCAAACGGCAGACACATGACCCTTCTTTTTGCAATTGTGACACACGGCCCAATGTTGGGGACAACCCTCCTGTGAATGTTTCGTAAAACACCGCGGACATCGAGGAAGTTGCCGGGGGTTTTGCTGCAGTTTCTTAGAGGGTTGTTTACAGTTAAGCCGAGGCTGCGCATGGGAGCGTACTGCGGCCACGTCGGCTGGCGGGGACGCACCGCACGCTTCGTCAACAGCGCACAGAGGTTGTATTTCCCCGACGTCACCCCATGCCTCTATCTGCGCCCCAGCGGCGCGAGAATTTTCAAAAGACTGCACGATGGATAGGACTTCATCTAGAGTCGGATTAGCCAACTGAAGGGCACGTTGCCGAACTTCTTTGTCGGGTGCCGACCGGATAATAGCATCCCGTACCATGGAATCGGCATAGGATTCTTTGTGAACATCAGTAACAAATTGACACTTTTGACTGATTCCGTGAATTTCAGCAGCCCAAGCGCGATAGGATTGATGCGGTTGTTTTTGACAGTGATAAAAGGTAACACGAGAGGCTACCACATGCGTTTGCTTTTGAAAATAGACAGACAGAAGTGAGCACATTTCAGCAAAGGACAAAAGCGCAGGATCTTTCAAAGGAGCCAATTGCGACAACAACTGATACCTTTGAGGTGAAATCCATGAGAGGAACAGAGACTTACATGTTTGTTCATCCGTGACATGAAATACCAAGAAGTGCTGTCGAAGACGTTTTTCGTAATCAGACCAGTCTTCCACCATCTCGTCTTAAGCAGGAAAAGGAGGTATAGACAACGATGACAAACGCCACGCATTTGATGCTGCGACGAAATCACGAATCGCATTTGTGAGAAGTGTTTGCTGTTCAATGAGGCCGTGCAATAGTTGCTCGATAGTAGCCATGGAAACCTGTGGGTCAACGATGAAAAGGAAAAATCCACTACCTCATCACCAATTGTTGTAACGTCAAGTTGAACACATGTATTTCAAAACGACACAACACATATAAGTCACTGAGCAAGTTGACAAAGCAAGACATGTGAACACGGTAACATTCGAATGAGCACTGAGTCCAAGTCTAGCGGCCGCTGGTTAGCTGGCCGCTTAGGTGGCGCGGCTGCTGCATGGCTGGCAGACAGCGCCGCATGTAGAGGACACACGTAATTGCACGGCGGCACTTTGAATGATTGGCGCGTCACAACAATAATGTACATCATATATTAAAGAATTGGTAACTAAAAACATGCCCATATTAGAATTCAACCTTGTGTCAAAATTTCAAAGCAGTCCGTGAAGAAATGAACATCTGCATTTGTACTTATATAGAAACTGTGAATGTTCCTAATCACAAATCTCTGAAAGTTATTGAATGAATACTTCGAAATTTTTGCAGGATGTTGCATTGGAATACACATCTTTTTTTATATGTGTATTTTTTAAATATATGTAATATATATTTTTTATAAATTTAATAACAGGGAGATTTTCTTACAAAAAAAATCTCAAAACGTCTCAGGTATTTAATAAATATAAGAAACAGGCATCTACAAATGTGCCTGAAATGCTGCATCAGAATTTCGAAGCAGTTGCTCAAGAAGTTTCAAAGATACACGATTTTGAACAAATGAAGATTTACATTTTTATTTGTATTGATTAAGTCATGACTACAACATTTCATATCCCTGAAGTTGCTTGTTTTGTTCATCAATTCTACTCAATTTCTTGCCAGTGAAACGGTTTTATCAAATATAAAACTACTGTCTGCCACTATGTAAGTGTCCTCAGAATAATAATGATGTGAGAAAATCGCAATGCGCTATAAAGATCACTTGCCAATTTTATTATCCTGAAACACTGATGTTGGGAGAGAGGATCCCATTAGCTGAAATAGTGAAGCAGTTACCATGGTGCAGTGTTGCATATCACATTAAGCAAATGACAATTCATTCTTACAGGAAATGTGGTGATGCTCGTGTCGGAATAAAAACCTGTCAGAATTTTCAAACGCAATGAAAAGTGTTGTTAATCATCCTTTGGTTATGTATGGTTTGTCATTGGTTGGTACATTGGGATAATTTTGGGCAATATTGGATTTATTTAAGATACCACATAAAATGAACCACAAATTTAGGAAACTAGCAAGAAGTGAATTATTAAAGTTTATAACAGTAGTCTAGGTAAGCAATTTGAGAAAGTGTGTGTGTGTGTGTGTGTGTGTGTGTGTGTGTGTGTGTGGGTAATTGCTCAAACTGTTTCTGTTTCAGCATATTGTAAGTAGACAATCCTAAAAAACAAAAACAAAATGTGTGTACACTCCTATACTTAATGAGATATGGTTTACTATCATTTATGTACTCAAGAAATTAAAAATTATGCATTTTTCCTAACAGGGCAATCTAAAAAAAGTGAAGGAAATCATGCACATGTTGCAAGAAGATCAGGTGGCGCCAAATGTTCACTCATTTGCTGCTTGTCTTGAGTGTGCTGGTCGCTTGCCTGAGAATGACGGAACAAAAATTCAACTAGTACATTTCCTGGATGAAATGAAGGAAGCTGTAAGAGAAAAATTTTCCTAACTATAATCTTTGCGACTACTTTTTACATCCACTAATCAAAAAATACAGTGGCTTAGAAGTGATAGCAGCAAATTACCTTAATTAGTCTGAATAAGCTTTTGGTGTATAAATAATTTATGGAGTAAAGATACCAACTCAATGGAGGCACTGAGTTGTTGAGAGGCATATCAACAAGACTGATAATGTTATTAGGTTTCAGACAAATCCTGCTTCAAAGTTCTCAACAGCTTCAGAGCAGGTGATTCAGTACCTTAGCTGTTTGCTGAGTTATTTTTACTGCTTAAATTATTTATATTTTACCAAGTACATCCAATACAGTATTTAATCTTTTAATCTGTATCTCTGTTGTTTAAGTTGAAGACATTTTTTTTCAATTTTAGTGGTGTAGTTTAATGAAACTGATATTAAATAAGTCTGGTGAAAGTGGGAACTGGAATAGCAAACTGCTGCTGTTAATTTTGACCCCATTCTACTTTTACATAACCAAGGTGCTTTGAAAATAAAAGAGTACGTTGAAATTAAATGTTGCAGCATTCCTTGAGCCTTTTTCAGAAACAATAAGGTTTGAGAAATTGAATGTGATCAGTTATGGTAATTTGCTTTGCTTCATAAAAATAAGGAAGGAAAAAACAGGGAAAAGCTTCTATTGTGGTGACATACACAGTTACAGTGTGTACCTGAATTTTTTTCTCTGCTAAAGAACAGAATTTGTGTTGAGCATACACATTGGTAGATTCTGACAGTTTTGTGTTTCTGGATAAATCTGTAACAAAATTTGTAACTGAATATATTGTAATAACTCATATAGTCAGACTGTATCTTATTTAAACAAACAAACATAGATAGTTTACTGATGATAAAAACCTTAAACAAATGACAATAATCATATTTACAAAAGCTTGACGTGGTGTCAAATGGAGATATATCCACAACCAGTTATTATTCTTTTTTATTTTTTATTGTTATATTTTTATTTACGTCAGTGACTTATGGAGGCCATGTGCAGCACTTCAAATTGTCAGCTATCTCTCTGAAACTTCCTGGCAGATTAAAACTGTGTGCCCGACCGAGACTGGAACTCGGGACCTTTGCCTTTCGCGGGCAAGTGCTCTACCAACTGAGCTACCAAAGCACGACTCACGCCCGGTACTCACAGCTTTACTTCTGCCAGTACCTCGTCTCCTACCTTCCAAACTTTACAGAAGCTCTCCTGCGAACCTTGCAGAACTAGCACTCCTGAAAGAAAGGGTACTGCGGAGACATGGCTTAGCCACAACCTGGGGGATGTTTCCAGAATGAGATTTTCACTCTGCAGCGGAGTGTGCGCTGATATGAAACTTCCTGGCAGATTAAAACTGTGTGCCCAACCGAGACTCAAACTCGGGACCTTTGCCTTTCGCGGGCAAGTGCTCTACCAACTGAGCTACCGAAGCACGACTCACGCCCGGTACTCAAAGCTTTACTTCTGCCAGTACCTCGTCTCCTACCTTCCAAACTTTACAGAAGCTCTCCTGCGAACCTTGCAGAACTAGCACTCCTGAAAGAAAGGATACTGCGGAGACATGGCTGGGGGATGTTTCCAGAATGAGAAGAGTGAAAATCTCATTCTGGAAACATCCCCCAGGCTGTGGCTAAGCCATGTCTCCGCAGTATCCTTTCTTTCAGGAGTGCTAGTTCTGCAAGGTTCGCAGGAGAGCTTCTGTAAAGTTTGGAAGGTAGGAGACGAGGTACTGGCAGAAGTAAAGCTGTGAGTACCGGGCGTGAGTCGTGCTTCGGTAGCTCAGTTGGTAGAGCACTTGCCCGCGAAAGCCAAAGGCCCCGAGTTCGAGTCTCGATCGGGCACACAGTTTTAATCTGCCAGGAAGTTTCATATCAGCGCACACTCCGCTGCAGAGTGAAAATCTCATTCTGGGAACTATCTCTCTCTCTCTCTCTCTCTCTCTCTCTCTCTCTCTCTCTCTCTCTTCTATCGTGTTTCTGTGTATACTAAATTTAGATGTTGTACATTTGTACATTTAGTTTTCACTTTCCCCTCTCTCTTTTCTAAAAGAAAGACTGACAATAATCCATAAACAGCTAAGTATTACTACATAGTAGTAAAAGATTGAAAACAATCACTACTCTCTTGTTCTATGTTTATACTCTTCTGAAATGTTTTATAGTGTAATATTAGACTTGTACACATTTACCATTCATTGCACTTTTTAGAGCAGTGTATAATGCTGTCTGATGTTACTTAAGATTAATTTTTCTGTCTGATGTTACTTTTCATGGACCTTTTACATTAATTTAATAAAGTGTAAAATAAGAAAATATATCTTCTTGATCCATCATGGAACTGGGCCTTATGGGTGTGACCAAATAGTTTATCAGGTTGTTCATCCTGTATGTACCACTACAACCAAATATTTCAAATGCTGTGTGGTAGGGGCGAGTACCTCTCAAGAGTTCTCATATCAGATAAGGAGAAAGCCCCATGCATGCATGGGTGGATTGAGAAATGCCTGTCAGGTGTTTCCACAGCCTCCACCTAAAGAGAAGGCCATGGCACACTCATTGTGTCATCACCCAAAGCGGGCCAGGCTTTGCAAATTGCTGCACTGACAAAATCGAGGCAGTCTTTCTCAAGTGATTTTACAGAATCTATTTGGTAAAAAAACTTGATTTATGTGTTATTTGTAGCTTTGTATATCAGCTTCTTGGTGAAATGCCCATTATTTGGTTAATGCTCATAGTTATTGTGATATTTCCTATATATGTAACAAATTCAGAAACATTGCGATGAAAAATGGGGGTCGCTATGATTTTGTTCTTGCATATCATACCATATGTTGCTGTGAATGAAATACCTAATTTTGCTTTAGACTTTGGAGGAGGTCTCTATCTGTCTCCAATGTCGAGAAAATAGATTTTAAGTAGCATATTCATCTCTGATCACACAAGCGCGGGAATGAAGTATTCATAACATCCGTCATATATCGCTAACTGTTTGAGGTATGGGAACAAGATTTTGACCAATGATGGCACCCAAAGAGAAGAATGTTTTGCCATATGGTTAACATACGGAACTACATCTGTGCCAATATAGCAGAAGCTACAGTTTTTGTTTTATTTTTCTAACCAGTACTATAATTTTTGAAAAGTTATAGACAACTTGTGAAAAGAGAATTTGCTAGTATGAAAAACATGAAATTTCTTCTCTTATGTTAATGTAAACTGACACAGTGAAACTTCCCAAAGTATTTTCTTTCCACGCTTCATTTGTCTTTGACATATGAAAAATTATGGCAAATAGTGTATCATTTTTCCATTCCTATCCCTATACAGAGTGAGGGAGTGAATCTTCTTACTACAAACATCTCTTAATTCATCAGTCAGAATTGCTAAATAGTTTACTGGGTCAGTTCTAGTCTACACCAAAAATGCATAGTTGTGTTCTATTAGAAATCTACATCTACATCTACATCCATACTCCGCAAGCCACCTGACGGTGTGTGGCGGAGGGTACTTTGAGTACCTCCATCAGCTTTATCTTCTGTTCCAGTCTCGTATTGTTCGTGGAAAGAAAGATTGTTGGTATACCTCTGTGTGGGCTCTAATGCTTCTGATTTTATCCTCATGGTCTCTTCGTGAGATATACGTAGGAGGGAGCAATATACTGCTTGACCCCTCGGTGAAGCTATGTTCTCAAAACTTCAACAAAAGCCCGTACCGAGCTACTGAGCATCTCTCCTGCAGAGTCTTCCACTGGAGTTCATCTATCATCTCCGTGACACTTTCGCAATTACTAAATGATCCTGTAATGAAGCGCGCTGCTCTCCGTTGGATCTTCTCTATCTCTTCTATCAACCTTATCTGGTATGGATCCCACACTGGTGAGCAGTATTCAAGCAGTGGGATTGCATTTCCTTAGGATTCTTCCAATGAATCTCAGTCTGGCATCTGCTTTACCAACGATCAACTTTACATTTTCATTCCATTTTAAATCACTCCTAATGCCTACTCCCAGATAATTTATGGACTTAACTGCTTCCAGTTGCTGACCTGCTATATTGCAGCCAAATGATAAAGGATCTTTCTTTCTTTGTATTCGCAGCACATCACACTTGTCTACTATGAGATTCAATTGCCATTCCCTGCACCATGCGTCAATTTGTTGCAGATCCTCCTGCATTTCAGAACAATTTTCCATTGTTACAACCTCTCGATATACCACAGCATCATCCGCAAAAAGCCTCAGTGAACTTCCGATGTTATCCACAAGGTCATTTATGTATATTGTGAATATGTATATTGTGAATAGCAATGGTCCTACGACACTCCCCTGTGGCACACCTGAAATCACTCTTACTTTGGAAGACTTCTCTCCATTGAGAATGACATGCTGTGTTCTGTTATCTAGGAACTCTTCAGTCCAATCAGACAATTGGTCTGATATTCCTTATGCTCTTACTTTGTTCTAAACGACTGTGGAGATCTGTATCGAACGCCTTGCGGAAGTCAAGAAACACGGCATCTACCTGGGAACCCGCGTCTATGGCCCTCTGAGTCTTGTGGACGAATAGCGCGAGCTGAGTTTCACCCGATCGTCTTTTTCGAAACCCATGCTGATTCCTACAGAGTAGATTTCTAGTCTCCAGTAAAGTACTTTTACTCGAACATAATACGTGGTCCAAAATTCTACAACTGATCAATGTTAGAGATATAGGTCTATAGTTCTGCACACCTGTTCGACATCCCTTCTTGAAAATGGGGGTGACCTGTGCCCTTTTCCAATCCTTTGGAACGCTACGCTCTTCTAGGAGACCTGCATTACACCGCCGCGAGAATGGGAACAGTTCCTTCGCGTACTCTGTGTAAAATCAAATTGGTATCCCATCAGGTCCAGCGGCCTTTCCTGTTTTGAGCTTTAATTGTTTTTTTTACCCCTCTGTCATCTATTTCTATATCTACCATTCTGTCATCTGTGCGACAATCTAGGGAAGGAACTACAGTGCAGTCTTCCTCTGTGAAGCAGCTTTGGAAAAAGACATTTAGTATTTCGGTCTTTAGTCTGTCATCCTCTGTTTCAGTACCATTTTGGTCACAGAGTGTGGGGACATTTTGTTCGATGTATTTGATGCCTGTTTATCTGTGGTTAATAAGGTTACAAAAAACAAGATAATCGGTATGAAACTTCCTGGCAGATTAGAACTGTGTGCCCGACCGAGACTCGAACTCAGGACTTTTGCCTTTCGCAGGCAAGTGCTCTCATTCTGGAAAGATAGTCGGTACTTTATGAACCTTTTGATACAATTCATTAAGGTTAAAACAGCTTATAAGTATAGATAATTTATGTTTAACACTTGAAAAGATATAAGGTGAAGATGTTCACCACTTCACTCTGAATGAGTGTAGGAAAGAAAAGATGGTACACTTTTTTCTCAGATAAAGAAAGGAAAAATATCCTTTGGTAAATTTCAGTTGCAGCTTTTTCACTGTTAAAAATATGATGTGTTACACGATTTCACTGAAACTGCAACAGGATTGGTGTTCTAGTTTTGTCTGAAATGTTAACCCTTTCTTATTTGAAGAATCATCATCAGTTATGAGCAACAGCTACATTTTTCTGGTTGACAGGTTTAAGTTTGATTCTTTTGCCAAAACACGGTATAATTTGAATCACTTTGCAGTAGCTTTTGAGACAGAATCCTGAAATAGAATGTCTTGTTAAACAAACAGTTGGTGACCAGAGAGAGCAGTAGCTTACAGAAAATCTCACTGTGTCAATTTACAATAACATAAAAGAAGAAATTTCATATTTTTCATATTCACTAGCTATTGACGACTTTCAAAAATTACAGTACGGGTTTGAAAAAATAAAATAAAAACTTCAGTTTCTGGTAAATCACCATAGATAAAGTTCTGAATGTTAACCATGTGGCAAAAGACACTCCTATTTGGTGCTATCTCTGGCCAAAATCTCATTTAGACATCTCAAACAGTGTAGGAGATATGAAGAATGTTCTGAATATTTCATTCTCGCACTTGTTCGACGAGGAGTGAATTTGCTACATAAAATCAATTTTCTCAAGATCAGAGACAGATAATGGCCTCCTCCAAAGTCTAAAGAAAAATTCGATATCTTACCCAAGTTTCATTTGCAGCAACATATGGTTTAGTATGCACCAAACACTAAATTATAGCCTCCCCTATTTTCCATTCCAAAGTTTTCAAAATATCATGATAACAATGACCATCAATTAAGTGATGCAAATGATGGGCATTTCACCTTGAAGTTGATGTACAAAAGTAACATAGAAATCAAGCTTTTTTACCAAATAGATTTTGTAAAATCGTCTGAGAAAGATCGGAGAGCAGGTGCCTTTGATTCTTTCATTGCAACCGCTCACTGAGCCTGGCCCAGTGGGGTTGTGTCATACTGAGCTCACTGTGGCCTTACCTTTATGTGGTGGTGGTGGTGATTCTCCATTACAGCCTATATTCTGGAACTTTGGAGGCTTTTGAGCTGCAGAGATAAAAGCTTGACAAGTAATTGGAGGGAGAAAACGGTATAATTACAAAATTTGCTTTTCACTATAAGCAGAAATTTATAGTAAAAAGGCATGATCATTAATGCCAGCTGTATACTGAAAAAATATGACACAATGTGTGATACTTTTTTTATGATCTTCAATCCTTAGACTGATTTGATGGAGCTCTCCATGTTAGTCTATCCTGTAAAAGGCTGTTTGTCTCTGCATAACTACTCCATTGTACATCCACTTGAATCTGCTTACTGTAATCAAGCATTGGTGTACTGCTACAATTTTTATTCCCACTGCTCCCCTTCTTTCCCAACTTGACTAGTCCTTTATGCCTCAGGATGCATTCTGCCAACCAATCCCTTCTTCTCTTCGGCATCTTTTAAAAAGTTCCATTTTATTCTTGTTTGTAATGTTTGTCATCTACATTTCAGTTCTGTACAAGACTACACTCCAGACAAAACACTTTTCATGAAATAATTTTTTACACCTAAATTTAAATTAGATGTTATAATATTCCTCTTTTTCAGAAACATATTTCTTGGTATTGCCAATGTGCATTTTGTATCCTCTTTACTTCTGCCATTACCAGTTATTGTACTACTTTTAGTGTCTTTCTTAAAATAATTCTCTCACCATTTTGTGATATAGTTTGACTACTCTGTTTTATGTTTGTTTTACCTTGAAATTCATCTTGTAATTTCTTTTCATGACATTATACCATTCAACTGATATCTCAAGTTGGTTGGTTGGTTTGGGGAAGGAGACCAGACAGCGTGGTCATCGGTCTCGTCGGATTAGGGAGGGATTGGGAAGGAAGTCGGCCGTGCCCTTTCAGAGGAACCATCCTGGCATTTGCCTGGAGTGATTTAGGGAAATCACTATCTCAAGTCTTTTGCCCTCTCTGGCAGAATTATAATGTTGTTGGTAATACTTTTCAGTTTTATTTGTGCTCCCTGAACCTTATCAACTTCAATATTTTGCTTTGGTTTCTTGTACACATGAAATAATATGGGCAGTAGGCTACAAACCTGCATCACTCCTTTATCATCTACTGCCTCTTTTTCATGTCCATCGATGATTATAACTGCAATGTGATTTTAACTGATGATTCAGTAAATACTCCAACATAACAGTACCTGCTTCTTTGTTTCTGGCATTATTACATTTTTTGTTGAAGTCTGGGGATTTTTGCTTGTCTCATATATCCTTCAACCAGGTGGAACCGTTTTGTCATAGTTAGTTTTTCTAGGGATTGTAATAATTCTCAGGAAATGTTGTCTACCTCAGACCCCTCTTTGAACTCTCAGAACTCTTATCAGATTCTTTTTGCAGCTTCAGATTCCCATCTCATCTTCATTGATTTCATCTTCCCTTTTCATAATATTATCTTCAAGTTTTTGCCCTTTATATAGTCCATCAGTTTATTCCTTTCATCTTTCATCCTTTCCTTCTTTGTTTAGTATTG
The DNA here is from genome assembly GCF_021461395.2 of Schistocerca americana. Taxonomy (NCBI): domain Eukaryota; kingdom Metazoa; phylum Arthropoda; class Insecta; order Orthoptera; family Acrididae; genus Schistocerca; species Schistocerca americana. The sequence continues at coordinate 616,067,418 of NC_060120.1, forward strand.
GCTTGCCAGCTGAGCTCTTGATATTTATACAGCTCCATCCACATGTTTCTTTAATTCTGCTGTAGGTGACATCTATCTTTTTTATAGTCATGCTTGCTTCTACAGTTTTGCATTTCACATATAGCCCTACCTGCTTTGCCATTTTGTACTTTTACTGTCTTGTGTGGCTTTCATCACATTCGACATGCGTCACTCTGGTTTTCGCAACCATGCACCTGAATGGCTGTCCACTAAGGCACTGGCAGGTACGACAACTGTCACTGACCCGTTTGTTATATTGGTGCTGCATATAATTTCCACAGATGCTAGTGCCTATCTTCAAATGCTCTGGGAATTTGTGTGTATGCTGCCGATGAGTATTGTGTTGCCTGTTGATGAAAATGGTTGTGATACCAGAAAAACTGGTGTCTTTCTTAGTGAGTGCTGCCATTCCTTAGAGGGGAGCGGTAGTACATTCCTTGTCATCTTGTGAGCTTTCGCCATCTGTTGGATACTTCCACCATGTTGTGACAACTGTTGTGTTGTGACTCCTATTTGTTGCAACTCTTTCTGGATATCTGTAGAGCTCTTGTGTTGTAGTGTCACAACTACTTTTGTTACTTTTTTCCTGTTGCAGTGGGAACTCTGTAAGTGATATCGATGGAAGTGAGAAAGTTCCCTATATTGAATCAATAGCCTCTGCCAGCATATCTAAGCTCAGTTCCTTGTGAAAATTTGTCAGATTTCATTGGTATCAACAGATGGCATTTCTGAGTCTGATACAAAGCATATTAGAGTTTGGAGATACAAAGCATATTAGAGTTTGGAGATATTGTGAAGGGGTTTTATCCCCCATTTCTTCATGATATAACAGCTGCAGAATTTGTTATTCCACTGATCAGAGTGTAACAGTTGGAAGTTGGTGAGGTGACAGTAATGTATTCCACCATATATTCGTAGTTTTGATCAAGTTGACTGACCAGATACCCAGACTTTATATAATTATTTGATACTATAGAAAAAATATGATTCCACTTGTGTGAACCCAGTTTTTGGGTTCTGTGGCCAACATGACAGTAAATGGAGGGCCATTTACGTTATCAAACATTTGTGTGATCCACTGCTGATATGGATCAGCGCAGATGAAATTCCCATCAGGGTGACTCGTATCGGACTGTTTCCTTCTCCCTGCTGTCTTGTTAAGGTCTATAAGTTCTCATATGTGTTTGCCAACTCAATTTACACATGGTGCACTTTATGTCCGTAAAACTGATGTTGTGTTCGTAACACCAGCGTCACCACATATGCTGTTTTTATCTGCTGTTGTTAACGCACACTAGAAAACTCTTTACTAAATTCCTTTATTATTAGCATTCATTACTTTACTGAGGTAACAATAATAATGAATCAAATAATTTACATTCACAAAAAATGAAAACTGAGAGTAAAAACTGATTTTTTTTAGTATTTCCCAAAGAAAATGGAAAGATTCAAGTGCCAGGGGAACAGAGGCAGGAATGATAAGGAGAGGAAGGCTAACCTGTGGGTTCCTGCAAACTATAAGAAGCCTAGTCTGGAGCGAGGATATACAACCAATGCAGATGAGTGTTATACTGAGCTTATTATGCTCTAATACTTGTGTATGCATCAAAAACAAGATTAATGAAGAGAAGGCAGGGGAGCAGAATGCATGCGTGTGAGATGAAATGTCAAGGAACCAGAAGAGGACTTACTGTAATATACAGAGTAAGAAATCAGATGTTGAGAGACATAGTGTGAGAGAAGTCCATGCAAGGGGCCATAGAAAATACGAGATTAAGATAGTAAGGACATGTTAAAAGAATGGTAGTTGGCGGGATACTGAGACAAGCTCATGAAATGATAATAGATGGCAAGCAATGTAGCGAAAGACCAAGAGACAGATTTTTCATTGGAGTGAGGGAATGTTTGATGAAGAGAGGAGGACAATGGGACATTGTGGAGAGGGAATTGCGATGGGGGGACAGAAAAAGTAGGAATGGCTTATGTTCTGAACAGTATTAAGATAGTACAGACAGCTGCTGGAAACTATAGAAGGTGGTGGTGATGAGTAGTTGCTGTGTACCACTATGTTCATTACATTATCTATTTTTCTTTTGTTTCAGAATGTTACACTGAATGATGTCTTTGCAAAATGCAGTTTTGTGGGAGATCAGCAGGAAGTTACTTTAGCAGCTGTGCGAAGAATATTACCAGATTTTGAACCTTGTTTACCTCCTCCTGAGACCTGCTACTCTTGTAGTTTATTGAAGGAACTTAATGAAAATAAAGTAAGTGTATTTAAGTACCTGGTCATTGTCTCATATAAGGTGGTGGTTCACTAGTTATTTGACTCTGCACTTACATCTAGTAGTGAATTTTATTATTTGATTTTGAATATGTCTGCAGTGGAAGACAGTCTAAGAATGTGTTCAGAGATGGAATACGTGATTTTTTTGTGTGTGTGTGTGTGTGTGTGTGTGTGTGTTTGTTTGTTTGTTTGTTTTGCAAGACAGGGGAGGACTTCAATTCTCTGTGCTGCGTAGGTAAGATGAGTGAGTTCTCCCACTTTCTTCCTGAAATCTTACAAGTAGCCTCAGGATACGTAAAGCTCACTGACGGTAAAATAGTTGTGATAAATGTTTGACCATAATATTTTCAGTAACATAAGAGAGGTTCTGCCCTTCATCATTCCCTAATCGTTTGGAACTACATCTACATCCTCCACAAACCACCATGCTGTGCATAGTGGAGGGTACCATGTATCACTACTAGTCATTTCCATTCCTGTTCCACTCGCAAATAGAGTGAGGGAAAAATGGCAGTTGAAAAACCTATGTACGAGCCCTAATTTCTGGCATCTTATCTTCATGGTTCTTACATGAAATGTATGTTGACAGCAATAGAATCATTCTGCAATTGACCTCAGATGCCATTTCTCTAAATTTCTGGAATAGTGCCTCACGAGAAGAGCATCATCTTCCACCTAGGGATTTCCATTTGAATCCATGATGCTTCTTCATAACACTTGTGTGCTGATCATATCTAATAGTGACAAATCTAGCAGCAAGCATATGAATTGCTTCAATGTCTTCCATTAATCTGACATGGTGGAGATACCAAACACTTGAACAGTACTCAAGCATTGGTCACATTAGCATTCTACACATCATCTCCTTTATTGCTGAGCAACACATTTCCAAAAGTTCTCCCAATAAAACAAAGTTGAGCATTCACCTTCCCTACTACCCCCCTGATGTACTCATTCCATCTCCTATCCCCTGCAATTTTATGCCTAGAAAATATATAATTCATGTGACTGCGTCAAGCAGCATCCTAATAATGCTGTATTTGAATGGTACAGGATTGTGTGCCTGACCGAGACTCAAACTCAGGACCTTTGCGTTTCGCGGCCATCTGAGCTACCCAAGCATGACTCGTGCCCTGTCTTCACAGCTTTACTTCCACCAATACCTCGTCTCCTACTTTTCAAACTTCACAGAAGCTTTCCTGCGAACCTTGCAGAACTAGCACTCCTGAAAGAAAGGATATTGCGGAGACATGGCTTAGCCACAGCCTGGGGGATATTTCCAGAATGAGATTTTCACTCTGCAGCAGAGTGTGTGCTGTTATGAAACTTCCTGGCAGATTAAAACTGTGTGCCCAACCGAGATTCGAACTCGGGACCTTTGCCGTTCACGGGCAAGTGCTCTACCATCTGAGATACCCAAGCATGACTCTCACCCTGTCCACACTGGAGGGAGTAAAGCTGTGGGGACAGGGTGAGAGTCGTGCTTGGGTAGCTCAGATGGTGGAGCACTTGCCCATGAAAGGCAAAGGTCCCGAGTTACAGTTTTAATCTGCCAGGAAGTTTCATATCAGCACACACTCCGCTGCAGAGTGAAACTCTAATTCTGGTACAGGATTGTCACTTATCAAGGTGAAGCAGCTGTAAGACTCTGTGGTCACATTCAGGATGGCAACTGTTCAAACCCCATATATACATTTTTTGTGTTTTCGCTGAATCACTTATGGTAAATGCTGGGATGAATCCTTTGAAAAGGGTTATGGCTGATTTTCAGCCCAGTCCGAGCTTATGCTCCATTTTTATTGACGTCATTGGTGAGACCTTCAGTCCTGATATTCCTTGCTTCCTTGAATTGTTTGGCTGATGTTTAATGTTATGTGCTTCATAGTATATATTTTCTGTGGAATACAACACTGTTATCACAACAAAATATTATTGTTAATGAGAGTATGATGGTAAATACTTCAGATAGACATAAATAACAATGGTTATTAGTGTACATAGTACTGAGAGGAACTCGTAGTTGAAGTTTATCCCAGCATTCACTTCTCCTGATAGAAGAAAATCACAGAAGACCCAAATCAGAATTCTACCAGGAATTTGATCACTATTCTTCTCAAAGGTATGTCTAGTGTTTTAACCCCTGTAACAATTTGCTTGGGGGGGAGGGGGGGCACAACATAGAAAAATTTCACATTAAAATCACCCACTATCATCTTTTAGTGGAATCTGCTGGCATATATGAGTTTATGTAACTGAGCAAAATATGAGCATCTTGGGACATTGACTTGAGTTATTTCCATGGAATATAATATTGCGGAGATGCTGAGTCGCAGATAGGCACAACGATATTGCACATTCCATCCTGGATTTTCTATTGTTTGATTCCATGGGATGTATTTTGTTTATTTTTGCAAGTATTGCAATTCTACTTGAAATTCCTTAATTTCTTTAACATTAGTTTAATTTTCTTTTTCCAATAAAGCTTACTCTTGAGTCCCCTCCTTATTCTGTTCCTTTCAGGTAAAATATATTTTCTGATTGTAATTTGATTTTTACCACCTTTTGATAAGCTTACTATATTCCATTTGATGTAATTTGTCTCCTGTCAGTCCCATTAACCTGTGACCACTATCAAATAATTGTTACCAAATAAAAACAGTCAATGAAGTTGAATTTCTGACATCCATGTCAGTGTCTGTTCAACCCTGCTTCATTTAGCAAGGTGCATATTCACAAGAAGCTGCACTTTCCAGTGGTCTGCAACCATCACCTGAGGTCTCTCAGTCTACTACCTCCCATATTCTCTTGACCAAGCTGCAAGATGGACTTCCCAAGAATTCACACTTGACAATAGTGTCTCTGACAACTCTATCTGTGGTACACCAGCCTGCCGATTCCCAGAGAGTTTAATGAGACTAAATCTCGGTAGAGGTATGTTCACTGCAGGCTCATTCTAGACTTGGGTGCTTTTGAATGAGATCTGGAATCAAAGTGAGTAGTTCACATGGTGATCAAATATCAACAGACCTCTCAAGTATGCAGCCAGTGTTGCCATTTAGGATTCAGTAAGTCTTTGTGTCACCTGCATTGCATTTTATCAAGTGGGTAGCAGATATTGACTCACTTTGCTGTGTACTGTGTGGGTTATTGAGCAGCCCAGAGTCTCCTTTAAATTTTTCAAACAACCACAGATCAAGCATTGAGACAAACTGACTGTTATTTTTGTTTCAAAACTTGTAATTTGTTATTGTTAAATTTAGGGCAGCACAGAAACTGACTGTACGGTTTGTTTACATAGAGTGTTTGAGGAATCTATGTTGTGAAAAAATACAAATTTCATGTAAAGGTTATTGCTGTAGTAGTTTTTATGCTTTTTGTAAGTGCCTGACTCAACTTTGAGTAATGATTTGTCTTCAGAAAAGACTTTCTGAGTTGGTTTGCTGAACTTCTTAGTGGTCATACATCCACCAGTGAAGAATTTTCTGGAGGTCAGCCAAAATCAGTTGATATTTCAAAAGACGCCATTGCTGCCCATAAGATGATTAAAGATGATCAGCATGTGTTAGAGGCATATTTAGGTGTATCAAGGACTGCAATACAATTGATTTTGCGAGAACATTTTGCTGTTCCTGATGGATTCCATGCAATTTGACCGAAGCTCAGTAACAGGCTCTTGTCAATTGGCGGAAGGAAATGCTCAAAAAATTCAGTTGATGAAATGCAAAATCTGTGTACCCCATCATAATGGGAGCCGAAGCTTGGACATATTTGTATGAGCCAGATACCAAGCAGCACTCAACCCTTTGGATATTCCAATATGAACCGTAAAACAACCAATGTGGTACAGTTGTGAAAGGCTAACCCAGAAAGTGATTTTTTATGGTTATGCTGGCCAAGTCAAGACCATTACTTTAGAGCATTAAAGCACAGTTTATGCTGAATGGTGTTCAGTGATTTGCTTCACAGAGTGGGGTGGCACAGTGGTTAGCACGCTGGACTCGCATTTGGGAGGACGATGGTTCGATCTCGTGTCCGGCCAGCCTGGTGCAGATTTTCCGTGATTTCCCTAAATCGCTCCAGGCAAATGCCGGGATGGTTCCTTTGAAAGGCCATGGCTGACTTCCTCCTCGTCCTTCCCTACTTCATTGAGACCAATGACCTCGTTGTTTGGTCTCCTTTCCCCAACAACACCCCCCCCCCCCCCACCCCCCCAACCCAGAACTCGGTGATTTGTTTCTCACAAATTATTGATGGAATCTGCAAAAATAACTGGAAACATTGAAGGACAATACCACCTATCACATGTCTCACCAAACAGTTAATTATACGATGGAGAAAAACACTGATTTAACACATTTTTGTCACCTCAGTAAGCTGGTAAAAAGATTTTCCATACCCTGTTTTAGAGATTCCAACAACAAAATGGAAAAAGTGTTTCCAGTGTAGGTTTGAATGCATGCAAAAGTGTATAAATTTTAAGTGTGAACTTTTCAGCAAACAATGGAACAATTTGTACCAAAAATGTTTCATTTTCATCATTTTTGTAGAAATGATCCTTGTAAGTGTAAATATGTGAGGCATGAAAACTTAAATGATGGTGCTAAAAGATTAATGTTGTAATCCAATAAGCTCATATTATAAGTGTATAATCAATCATTTGAGGTTACGTCTCAAGCTCCAGTAAGATCAACTATATATTGTTTTTCTGAATTGGTGCCTTGCTCTGTAAGGCAATGGGCATTAAGGATGTTAGTGTAAAGGGAGATGGCATCAATAGTGATGAGCAGGGCACCATGTTGTAAAGGGACAGGAACTGTGGGGAGTAGGTAGAGGAAATAATTGGTATCTTTTATATAGGAGGGTAGGGTCTGGGTTATGGGTTGAAGGTGTTGGTCTACAAGAGCAGAGATTCTCTCAGTGGAGGCACAGTAACTGGCCACAATGGGGCATCTTGGGTGGTTGGGTTTATCGACTTTAGGAAGCATGTACAAGGTAGGAGTGCGGGAGTGGTAGTGGTGAGCAGAGAGAAGGAATCTGGAAAGAGGTTCTGAGATGGGCCTAAAGATTTGAGGAATGACTGTAGATCCAGCTGGATTTGTGGAATGGGGTCACTGTGGCAAGGTTTGTAGGTGGATGTGTCTGACAGCTAGCAGAGTCCTTCTGCCAGGTCATCCTTGCGGTTCAAAGCAACAGTCGTGGAGCCTTTGTCTGCAGGTAGGATTATAAGGTCAGGATGAGTTGTTAGATGGTGGACTGTGGTTCTTTCTGTGGCTGTAAGCTTAGTTTGTATGTTGAGGGATTTGGGGAATGATGGTGAGGCAAGGTTCGAGGTTAAGAAATTATGGAAAGTTAATAGTGGGTGATATGGGCATAGTGGGGGTGGATCACGGTTGGATGGAGGAGTGAACTGAGTTAGGCAGGACTCAACATTGGTCCTTGGTTGAGTCTGATTGGTGGTGAAAAAGTGTTTCCACTGTAGGGGCTGGGAGGAGGAGGAAGGCCTTTTACAAGTCCTGGAGTGGGGCAAAAGGTGAGGCCTTTGGAAAGGACTGATTTATGGCTAAGGTTTCTGGAGGAAAGATACATCCCTACACAACCGCTGCTCCCAACCCCTTACCATATGGCTCGTACCCCTGTAATAGACCTAGATGCAAGACCTGCCCTATTCATCCTCCCACCACCACCTACTCTAGTCTGGTCACTAACATCACCTATCCCATGAAAAGCAGGGCTACCTGTGAAACGAGTCGTGTGGCCTACAAGCTAAGCTGCACTGCTATATAGGCATGACAACCAACAAGCCGTCTGTCCGCATGAATGGCCACAGACAAACTGTGGCCAAGAAACAAGTGGACCACCCTGTTGCTGAACATGCTACCAAACATGATATCCTTCATTTCAATGTCAGCTTCAAAGCCTGTGCCATATGGATCCTTCCCACCAACACCAGCTTTTCTGCCTTGGGCAGGTGGTAACTTTCCCTGCGATATATCCTTTGTTCCTATAACCCTCCTGGCCTTAACCTTCATTAGTCAGTGTCTTCACCCAAGCAGCTCCTTCCCTGTTTCCATTCCAGCACTACACAGCCCTCATTCCACCATCGCACGCAGTCCTTTCTGTCTCTCCTTTTCTGCTACCCCCTCTTCCCTCCCCACCTCTTCCCTGCTGCCTGTCTCACCTCCTGACTGCGCATAGCTGCCCTAGCCTCTCTCCAACTTGTCCCTGCATGCTCCCCAGCAGCACTTCACTGTCCGCCACCCCAACCCTGCTGTCCCTCCATCTCCCCACCCCAGTGACCTCCCGACCCCCACTGAGTCACCACTCCAATCGTACACTGGTGCTGCTGCTCGCAGTGTGGCCTCAGTTGCTCGAGACTACAGTCTTGTGTTTGCGAGTTGCGTTTGCATGAGTGTGTGGGTATGTGTCTGTCATCTATTTTTGATGAAGGTCTTACTGGTGGAAAGCTTTATTTGTGACAGTCTTTTCTTGTGCCTATTTGCGACTCAGCATCTCTGCTATATGATTGTTTGATTCAACAAACTCACCTGTCACGATTGCAGCGGATATTGGATCATTGACTTAGTTTGATGGATCAGTGGAAATTGAGAGAGTAAGAGATGTTCTGTTATGTTATTGGTAAGGATTTCAAAAATTGAAACCATTCACTTAATAGGAAAATTCTGTACCAGCTTGATATATAAATAAACAAGCATATATATTCGTGCATTTGGTAAAGTTGAATGGAAAGGTCATTTTTAGAGTTAGAACTATCTTTATTATGTTTAAAGGTTTATTAAGGAGAATATTCTGTCATGGTTGTCCTGTTTACTTGCTGGAGTTATTCCTTATGGACGTCATGCTGTAACAAGGACAGTGTTGCCGCACTTGACATCATCGCAAGGCCAGCATTGAGACTCCTGCTCCATAAGTGACTCCAACTAATATCAGGGATTCTAATATAGCATATAGCAATAATGTCGATATATATATAATCTTAATGTATTGGAATCTATGTATTCTACTATTTCAAGAGAACAGCAGTTGATTGCAAAATCCATCATTTTATTACAGCAGATCTTGATTTTAATGTAGATCTGCTGTAATAAAATGACAGATTTTGTGATCAGGTTTTGTTCTTTTTGACTGTTGTCTATATTGAATCTGTTTGTAATAGAATTTTGTTTAGTTGGTTGAATGTCATAATCTGAACTGGATGTCAGTGTAACGTAAAGACACATGCTAATCTCTTGTGTTAAGTAGTCAACAAGTAATAAAATCAGTTGTACCTCCAAGTTGTTGGAATACTGATTTAGTGATCATTGGCATCAAATCAAGATTTAAGATGATTTCATGTAGTCTCTAATTTGACGACTACTACGTGGCAGATGTGTAGTTTATCAGTAACACACATATCAACCGAACTCTCACAGACTCTGTTATCTGGGCCGATGGCTCACATTTCTTCTAACAGGATGGACTAATAAAAATATTATGAAAAGAATGGATTGTTATTCACCATATAGTGGAGATGTTGAGTGCAAAAAGCAAAAAGACTGTAAAACAAGTTAACTTTTGGCCAAAATGGCCTTCATGTGAATTAGGGAAAACACAAACTCTCTCTACTCTCTCTCTCTCTCTCTCTCTCTCTCTCTCTCTCATGCAGATGTTACTCATACACATGACCACAGTCTCTGCCTGCGACTTGAGCAATTGTGTCATTTATAAATACTGTATTAAAGTACATTTTTCAAACAGTGCACAGGTCCACATTTTTGCATGAGGTATGCTATATTAGTGCATACATTTGTTTGTTTTTTATTGTTGTTCGAGGTACTCCGTGGGTGGCATATGGCAGTTGTGTTGTCCTGCAGATGCCTTTATGTCACAAGTACATTATGGAGTTTCCAATGTTCCATGTACTCAGAAGAGGCCACTTGGGGAATGCAACAGTGCAAGGCACTTTGGGAGATTTTATATATTGAACAAAAAAGAATGTCCTGATAAAATTAGAAGCAATTAGATTTCAGAGAACTGTACTCAGATATTGATATTGAAAGCACATTTGCAAAAGATAATACAGTAAATGCAAACCATTATACTACTCAGTGAAAATTAATTGCTATTAGTGAGAAAAAAAAGAAACAAATTTGTGCATTGCAATGGAATATATTTCGAGAATAATTTTTCATAATTTTGCCACCCAGAACCCTCTCAGCTGACTTTCACGTGGGCTACCATTGCGACCTGTGGTAGTAAAGGCACCATGACAGCTACGGGCAATATGAACATTATTTTTGATATCTTTCCTGATGGTGCTGGCATGTTCCAGCAGGATAACTGTCTGTGTCTCAAAACCAGAATTGTGCTATAGTGGCTTGAAAAGCATGATAATGATTATACATTGATGATTTGGCCACCAAGTTCACCTGATCTCAACCCAATGCAACACATCTGGGATGCTATCGAGTTCTAGCTCAATGTCACAAACCTCCAGTCCTCAATTTACCAGAATTATATTACCTGTGCATAGACATCAGGAGCCATGTACCTGCAGAAACCTCCCAAGTACTTAATGAATTCCTGCCGTGCGGAATTGCTGCTGATTACATTCCGTACGTAGACCAATGTGCTATTAAGCAAGTGATCATAATGTTTGCCTCATCAGTGTACTAGTCACATGATAAAAAGTTGTTTAATTTTGTGTAAGCGATACTTCTCTTCATCACACGTGATGCAAGAAAGAAGGAAAGCGATTAAAAATGGTTAAGTATTGCAACAATGACTTTGTTAACAGTGAGAAAGATTTTTATTTTTCATCACATACTTTGATTTGCAGTATAATTTGAGGCTTGAAAGGGCTTCTTCAGTCTGAGACAAAGTGGAGGCTCTGAATCAAAGGTTGCATCAGATATATAATAAGCTCAGCTGCTAATTTCTTGAACTACACTGTTGAGTGGAGGCTCATATGGCTGCTCTGATGTGTCAAATGTGTGCCCTGCACTAGAAGAGCAGAGTGAATGTGGGTATATGTGTTTGGAACTGTGTTTCTAGATGAAAACCTGGTATCTCAGGAACTGGTTATTAAAACTGATAAAAGATCAGATATGGAGGGAAGAATATGATAATTCAAGTGGTTAACTGTTGGAGCACTCATAACAAAGTTCCATAAATTGCCTCTTTTCAAAAAATCAATCATCCTCACATATTACCAGGAACTGAGACTTGACCAAAATTTGACATAGAAGGGAGGGATATTTTAAATAACTTGTGGAACATATATTGGAAACAGAGTTTTCCTTGGAGGTGGTAATTTTATTGTAACAAACAAAAACAGAGTATAGCCTGATCCGAAGTGTATTCAATTGTGAAGTTATTTTAACACATACTGGTCACCAGATACATGCCCATCAGACATAGAGCTATTCAAAGACAGCCTTAATGTAATAATATTGGAATACCTCTATTAAATGGTTCTAGTAAGGAGTGACTATATTTTGTTAAGCATTGGCTGGGGAAATTAATACATACATTAGAGATGTAAAAAGTGAGTCACATTGGTAGTAATACTGGGACTGAACACATTTCAGACAACTGGCTTTAAGTGCTAGTACACCCACATACAAGAGAAATATTTTAGAACTCATGTTTACTAACAGACCTGGCCTTAATAACAGTATTTTCAAAGAGACAGTGATTAGAGGCCATGATGCTTTTATAGTGGTTATGGTCCAGAGGTAAAAAGTTTATTGACAAAGGTAGGAGAGTCTTTCTGTTGGACAGAACTAATAGGCAGTTACTAACTTCCTTCTTCTTGTAGGAGTTGTAGGCAAAATTCAGAGACATTGCCAGGCACCAAATTAATATTTACCAGTTAAAGTAATTAACTAATTGAAGATCTGTCTTGGGTATTGTTATAAAATCATATATTATTAGGCACTTGACTCAAAGCTGCTTCTTTTTCGTGCTCTTTATTCTGTGTTATTCAAGTGGTCGACATGCTAATTTGGATTTAGCAGTGTTAATGGTACAAGGTGGGGCCAATGCCCTTCTTGTCACCACCTCCTATCCTCCCCCACCCCTGTCACCATGGTACAGACGTTGTGGACCCCATCTGTTTGCATCTAGCATTATCCATCTAAAAGTATTATGGAACATATTTGAAATGTTTGAAAATTGTGTAACAGAAGTGGGACATAGAAACTAACCCAGTATTCACCTATTTGGATGTGGGAAACCACCTAAAAACCACACCCAGACATTTGATTCAAGGCTGGCACACCTTGCCAAATCCCGGAAGTGGATTGCTAACACATGCAGCTATCAGTACGGGTCCCCTTGAGTCAAAACTGATAAAGGAAACTTGTAAGGTAAGCCTGAAGTTTAGAAGAATTACCATAGTCAGATTTTGGCAAAATTTCTTCAGAAATTTATTGGATGTTCTAGTCGTATCTGAAGTCAGTGAATATGTTAATACTTTCCATCGAGACACTCATTATGCTTGTTGAAACAGAAGACAAAAATCCAAGCTATTAAATTGTGCACTTATTAATGCATCCAACCATCAGGCTCCTACAGTCATATCACCATTTAATCACAAAAGTTCATAAATGTATGATATTGAGAAACAATTAAAATGTTTACACTGGATGAGGTGCTTCTACATGACAATTTCCATTAGATTTGCCACTGAATACGGAAAAAAAAGTTTGTTTCCTTGTTCATATTTATGAAGGATTTCTAGTTCAGCAAAAAGTTCCAGATAACTGGAAAAGAGCATACATCACACTTGTGAGGCCTGTTCTAATGTACTGTTCCAGAATATGGGGTCCTTATCAAGCCTAGCAACAGATATCATATGATGTCAAAAATGTACTGGTAGTTGGTGAATGATGTTTTACTTATATACAAGGCTGCTGGTTTATTTTTGCTGGGCAGATATCGGTCTGTTTCTCAAAAAATAAATTACACAACCACTGACAATTTGCATGTAACCCGTCATTCAACAACTTCATCAAGGCTGTAGGACAGGATACCTTGAATATAAAACTGTTGTGCTGCTAGTATTGAAATAGTTTTTATGATCTCAGTGTCAGTTGGACATCAAAGAGCAAAATTTCAACTGTATGTGAAGAGTGCACTGCCAAAATATATCTTCTGTGGTGACAGTTTCTCATCACAAAATGTTAAGGGAATGAACATTGTATTTATTAAGTTTCCGTTTAATGCTTTTTCAGGAAGGCAATTATAAATCACCTGCTGATGGGCTGTTAACAAATGAGCAAATCAGTGACTTGATGAGACAGCAATTTCAGATTGAACTAGATGGCCATGTGAAGGTGAAGACTATTGAGAAGAGAACAGAACCAAATGCCACAATCCAGCACTATGTAAGTAGACAAAAAAAACTTATAATACTGAAATGTCAGTTGTTATGAGGGCTTAGGTGTATGTCAAATATTATGAGTGCAAATGAAGTTATTTTATACCTCACACAAATTTCTGTAAACATTAGTTCTCAGTATAAGTTTTTCTTGACTTTCTGTTTCACAGAGTTTGGTCCAATGTTGAAATTTATAAAAACAACTGAAAATTAGCTACATGTAACACATAATCTGTATGCATTCTTCACAACAGAATTTCATAACATTCATGTTCCCATTGTTCCATCAGTGTTTAAGGAAGCAGTACTGAAGTACACTCCATGTACTATCTACTTGTGTTCTGACACACACACACACACACACACACACACACACACACACGATCTCAGTGCAAAAGCACAACAGGGTCTGAGCTTCTTGTAGGAATACAGGACTTGCTACAAGCAAGTTTGTGAGTGGACAGCAGACACTACTAGAATGTGAAAAATTGAGAATTCGGGTCAGACAGGAAGCATGGCAGAATGGCCAAGGCAACCACTCTCGTTAAGTGGGAGATCCAGGTTCAAGTCCTGGTCCAGCACAAATTTTTAATATTCACCATGAAATTATTTTATATATATAAAGGCTGGAGGAAAATTGTGTCATTTAATTTAAACCCTGGATAGCGTATGCCAGTCGGAATCAAAAGTACTAATGTTGTGTAGGTCGGCAATGCACAATTTTTAAACTATGGAAACTTGGCGCCACGCATTCCGGTTGGCCGTGGTATTGCCCAGTTGTCATTCATTGGTTGACTGGGAAGTGCTGTGGTTGTTGGTTCACACATACAAACGTCCCTCACCCCATCACTGCCCCAATGTGATATGCACACAGCTCGAATAGGTCTTGCTATTTGTCTCCACTTCACGTCAGAGGAATTCACACGTAAGCTTTGGTTCGGAGTGCACACACACATCACCTGCAATTTAGTCATTCAGTAAGCATGGCAGCACAGTATTTGTTTGAAGAATAATGAGTTATTGTTTTTGTTTATGGACTAGCCGACTGTAATGCACATGAAGCTTGACGGTTGTATGAGGAACGGTACCCAGCAAGACGCCACCCACACCCGCAAACGTTTACAGCAACTCACCAGCAACTAGCTGAAACAGGCTCGTTAGGGGGATATCATGATGAAGATGGAAGGCCTCGAACATGACGAGATGTTGAAGTCACTGTTCTCGAGTGCTTCAAGGAATCACCTACGACAAGTACTCTAGCGGTCAGACACGACATGGGGGTTATTCACTGGTTAGTCTGGAAGGTTTTGAGGGATGGCGGCCAGCATCCATTTAGTTTCCACCCTGTCCAAGACCTAAATCATGTGGCAGACTATGAACACAGGCTAGGGTTTTGCTGGTGGTTTGTGCGACGTGTTGCACGACATCTCGGCTTCCCCACCATTGTGTTGTTTACCGATGAGTGCATGATTCCATCGGGATGGCCTTTACAACACTCGAAACATTCATTACGGGGCAAGAGGAAATCCTCACATCATGTACGTCCATGGACACCAGGAACGATTTTTGCTCAACATTTGGGCAGGCATTGTGGGTGACCGTCTGATTGGAATGGTCTGTCTACCTCCTCAACTTACTGGGGAAAATTACCTTCACTTTTTGCAAGAAACTCTACCCAGTTTGCTGGAAGGTGTTCCCCTGGACATACGGCTACATGCGTGGTTGTAGCATGATGGGGTACCCGCACATAACAACTGAGTTGTGCGCTCATATTTAAATGAACTCTTAGACGGCCGTGTAATTGGCAGAAGTGCTCATAGGACATGGCCCCTGCAATCACCAGACCTCACACCACAGGACTTTTTCCTGTGGGGATTCTTCAGGGTTCTAGTTCACCCATCTGGACGCGAACCACTTAGAAATGAAGAGGAATTAATGGGTTGCACACAACACGCAACCAATCATATCAGGGCAACGCCGGGCATCTTTGAAAGAGTTCGGCAAAACACTGTCCAATGTTACCACACTTTTGTCACGTCAGAGGGTCGCCAGTTCGAGCACCTGCTTTAAGTAAACAATGTCCTAGTTGCAAAAATGGCCCTTTTCACTGCCGACACAATTTGTAAAAGACTTTCTGTACACGTACTAACAGCTGTTAATGGGTTTGTTTCCGGTACGTCTTATCATGAAACGACAATGGATATGTCGGGACCCCTGTGGATTCGCCCCCAGAGTGGAAGGCTGGCAGACTACCACCAAGTGTTCCAGCAGGCAAAGCATTCACAGTCATGTGTTGTCCAGAGCATCCAGCAACAGAGCCATCCTGCAGCCAAGTTTCATAGTTTAAAAATTGTGCATTGTCGACGTACACAACATTAGTAATTTTGGTTCCTACTGGTATTAGTTGTCCAGGGTTAAAATTTCGTGACACAATTTTTCTCCACCCTGTATATACTGAGGTGACCAAAGTCATGGGATACCTCTCAGTATCGTGTCAGGCCTCCTTTTGCCCGATGTAGTGCAGCAACTCGATGTGACATTCGCTGAACAAGTCGTTGGAAGTGCCCTGCAGAAATATTGAGCCACAGTGCCTCTATAATCATCCATAATTGCAAAAGTGTTGCCAGTGCGGGATGTTGTGCGCAGACTGTTGTCTCAATTATGTCACATAAATGTTTGATGGGATTCATGGTGGGCGATCTGGGTGATCAAATCATTCGCTCATTGTCCAGAATATTCTTCAAACCTATTGTGAACAGTTGTGGCTCAGTAACATGACATTGTTGCTTGGGAGCGTGGAACTCCATGAATGGCTGCTAACTGTCACCAAGTAGCCGAATATAACCATTTCCAGTCAGTGATCAGTTCTGTTGGCTCAGGGGACCCAGTCCATTCTGTGTAAACATAGCTCACACCATTGTGGAACTACCACCAGCTTGCACAGTTCCTTGTTAACAACTTGGATCCATGGCTTCATGGGGTCTGTGCCACACTCAAACTGTGGCATCAGCTCTTACCAACTGAAACTGGGACTCATCTGAGCAGGTCACAGTTTTCCAGTCATCTAGGGCCCAACTGATATGATCATGATCCTAGGAGAGGCACTGCAGGCAATGTTGTGCTGTTAGCAAAAGCACTTACAACAGTCGTCTGCTACAATAGCCCATTAAAACCTAATTTCATTGTGCTGCCCTAATGGATATGTTCGTTGTATGTCCCACATTGATTTATGTGCACTGTTGCTTGTCTGGTAGTACTGACAGTTCAACACAAACACAGCTGCTCTTACGGTATGTTGATAATTTTTGCTTATGGACCGTCTGACAGCAACTGAATTAAATTATCAACATACAGTAATATTACACGCAGCTGAGGAAGGCAGGACTGCAAAAGTTGAAGACAGGTGCTCTTGCTCATTAAGTGAAGGCTGCATTGTTTATGGTGAGAGGTAATGCTTGAACTTCGGTATTCTTGGCACACTCTTGACACTGTGGATGTCTGAATATTGAATTCCCTAATGACTCCCGAAGTGGAATGTCTCGTGCATCTAGCTCCAGCTACCAATCCATGTTCAATGTCTATTATTTACTGTCATGCTGCCATAATCACATCGGAAACCTTTTCACATGAATCACCTGAGTACAAATGACAGCTTTGCCAATGCACTGCTATTTTATTCCTTGTGTATGCGATACTGTTGCCATTTGCATATATGCATATCAATCACTATCCCATGACTTTTGTTGCCTCCGAGTATAGTAAATGCATTGTAAGTGTATTGTTCACATCATCCTTTATTTTGCTTCACATCCATTTTCGCACATTTTTTTGCATATATTGGAGAATCCAGTGTTAATAGCTCGTGACAGAATTAGTATTCGACTTGATTACATCTTCTCACGGAATGAGTATGTACTTCTGATTTCAATGGTATTGCTTCTTGTTACTGAGTAGGCCTGTGCTTTGCTGTCTTAATAACCAAGGCTTTCATGCTTGCAAACGCTACAAATGCAACAGAAATGACAAAAATGTGTTCACACATTATTAACAGTATTTCAAACAAAACATTTTAGCAGAAATCAATGTTTTACAGTTATCCTCCCACACCAATGAAAATCTGAAAGCAAATGAAACATACGTCTTGCACTTTCGTCATTGGATCTACTAGTGAATGCTGTATAACTGTAAGTCACTAAATGCAATATCATTAAGTATGGTGAAAATACATTCACTCTGTACCACACAATTGTACGTACAAATATGCACTTCAATGTAGAACATTTTTGCTGCATAGTAATACGTCTGGCATAATAATTATATAGTTTGTAAGTAATACTACAAAGCAAACTCATTGGTGAGAAACAACACCATTCGAAGTAGCAATACGTACTCATTTCACGGAAAGATGTAATAAAGTTGAATACTAGATCTGTCAAAAGCTGCGAACATGGAGGCCTCCATTAAATGCAAAAAATGGATGTGAACTAAAATAAAGTAGAATATGAACAATATGCTTACAGTGCATTTAAATCAAGCAGTTCACACTTGGATTCATAAGCAGGAACTAATGTTCACAGACCAGTATGACTTTTATGCGAAACAAAAACAAATGTAGAATCATGTAGTTCGCACAATATGATAATGAAAGCAAAATCAATCATATTGCAAGCAATATACTCACAATGCAAATGAAAAAGTGCAACACAGACACACAAAATTGTAAAAAGGAACACAGTGTTATGAAATTAGCTTCTGTTTTGAATGAAACCAAAACAAATACGAAAGACTTTAGAATAAGAAACCAGAATGATGGACTGATAAACTTGAAGTGCTCCAAGCGGCCTGGCAGCATCCCAGAGTCGTGCTACTGGGAGTCTCTATATGGGTTTCATCCCCATCACCTCCATAAATTGCAGTAAGTAAAGAAACATAATAGAAGAAGAAGCTCAACTTAAAGAAGTTCGGTTTGAAGAAGTTCAACGCGGACAAATATTACACAGTTTCGAAAAATCAGAAAGAAGGAAAGACGTTTTGAAGAACACTTTAATTATGACTCCTTTTCTCTCTGTTCAAGAATATTTCTGCACTCCACATCAACCATGTGGTAGATGATTGAATCCACAAGAATTTAAAGAATTCACACAACATCGTCATGAGCAGGAGTGCTATGGTACAGCGCACAAGACTCAAGGCTTTGTGATTATTTTGATTTTATCATAAAACTAAACACTGGACTAAATTTTTTCTTTCTAAAGTGTATTAACAGACACTTTTCTTAAAGTGATACTAAAGTAAAGTGAGTAAGTGGTGTGAATTACACTACACTCTTGCTAATCCGGCCATTCCTGGCACATATGAGTGCCGGATTAGCGGAAGTGCCCAATTATTGAGTGTCTGAAATTTATTTTATTCATTTATTTTGTTTTTTATTTTGTTTTTGTCCAAATAAACTACAATAAATCTCTGGATGTCATGAATTCAGTGCAACCAAGTTGCAATCAAGTCCTCAAATGAAGCACTAGTGTAATGATTAATTCGTGACATCCAGAGATTTATGGATCTGTATGATATTTTCATTTATTTGGAGAGATGCATATGGGATCTGAAAATTGCATAATGAAATGCCGAAACTGGTAGCCTTCAAAATAAAATAGAATAAAATAACACAGCTGTCAGTGAGTTTCATTGAGATTGACAATTTCATCCTAATTATTGTTTATTCGCGTTCTGTGATATTTAAAATTATTATTATTTATGAGAGACTGATACCTATGGCTCTCATAGAGGGAAATGATACTTTGGAAACAATTATGCAGGTGATTTCATATCTGAGAACACCAAATGAATGAAAAATTTTCTCAAATGGACAAAAGATTTTGTCAAATAGATAACACATTTTCTTAGTTGGAAGGAATGTAGATGATAAATATATACAAATTTTAGGAGATCGTCATTTAGATTTGGTGGAAGAAAACATAGAAAACAAAATTGAATATTTAGATACTGTAAGTTCTGTATGGATGTTCCAGTAAATAAAATCAAAATATTAGGAAAGGAATTAATAGAAACAAAGGATAAGTTAGAACTAGTTACAACTAAAAATGTAGAAATTTTTACATCATTTAAAAATGAAATGAAACAACAATTGGAGAAATTAGTCTGGGATCTTCTGGTAGTTATAGAACTGATCGTAATAGAGATCTGGTGAATAGTACATTACTATATGCAGGATGTTGTGTCTGCTCACCATACTTCCTCTAGGTGGTCGGCAGAATGTTTAAGATTAGTGTTTTTGGCTTTGGTCTTTAACGTTACGTATGAGAACCAGACCATTTGCCTCGTAACTTTAACACAACTCTGCAACCTGAAGATGTCCTGTGAACAAAACCAATCACAATAATAATCAGTAACATTAGTGTCATCTGTGGTAACCCCATTGCACAACGATGGGGATAAAAGTTATACTACTCTGTAGAAACATATAAATAATCATATAAACTTTGAGTCTGTTAGACTGGAGTTAAGCATACAATTAGATGGTTTATATTTTGGTCACAAAAAGTGTGTGCTACATATGAAAAAACATTACTTTAAGAATATGTTCATTACAGTAAGTAAAAGACTGATAACCAGAAAAGTGAGTAGTAGTTACTAAGGTCTTGTTGTTGTTGTTGTGGTCTTCAGTCCTGAGACTGGTTTGATGCAGCTCTCCATGCTACTCTATCCTGTGCAAGCTTTTTCATCTCCCAGTACCTACTGCAACCTACATCCTTCTGAATCTGCTTAGTGTATTCATCTCTTGGTCTCCCTCTACGATTTTTACCCTCCACGCTGCCCTCCAATACTAAATTGGTGATCCCTTGATGCCTCAGAACATGTCCTACCAACCGACCCCTTCTTCTGGTCAAGTTGTGCCACAAACTTCTCTTCTCCCCAATCCTATTCAATACTTCCTCATTAGTTATGTGATCTACCCATCTAATTTTCAGCATTCTTCTGTAGCACCACATTTCGAAAGCTTCTATTCTCTTCTTGTCCAAACTATTTATCGTCCATGTTTCACTTCCATACATGGCTACACTCCATACGAATACTTTCAGAAATGACTTCCTGACACTTAAATCAATACTGGATGTTAACAAATTTCTCTTCTTCAGAAACGCTTTCCTTGCCATTGCCAGCCTACATTTTATATCCTCTCTACTTCGACCATCATCAGTTATTTTGCTCCCCAAATAGCAAAACTCCTTTACTACTTTAAGTGCCTCATTTCCTAATCTTAATTCCCTCAGCATCACCCGAGGTCTTATGAAAAGAAATAAGTTGAAGGCTTTAAATTGAAAGTGGCTGAAGGCATCATAACGCCATTGCGTACAGAAGTAGTTGTGGTCCCTATGAGTGCTGAGGCCCCAAACTTACCACTAGAGGAACATGGGTGTGCACACACTCAAATGACAACAGACTGAGCTCGTGCACATGTCGGATCATCCACTGTACTCAGGTAGTGCTGAAAACAGAGAAATGGAGACCCCAAAAGAGGAGCAATGGGGTATAGTGAAAATATTATGTCATATTGAGTTTAGAGCCCAGCGGCAAACCTAGAAATAGTACTCTGATTAATTTGGATGATTGAGAGGATTTAAATACTGCTATACCCTAAACAAAAGTTTTTAATTTGCTTTGAAAAATCCTAGCATTATTCTTCATCTTGTTTTCTGTACAAATCTATGCCAAGGACATTTATTATGAGTATTTTCTCTTCCCACCTATGGAAAAAAAATTTAAACAGTTCACAAGTTTTTTCTGTAATTTATAAAATTCTATTTTTGGTAAATTTTTATTTTCAGAGAGAGAAGTTAGAAGAAGCACAAAAATCTTGGAGAAAATCAATCCATGAAGCATTTGAACGAGATGTTGAGGTCCTGCGTGTGAGACACAGTGCATTTAAAGCCTACAGAACCCCAAATCTGTACCCATTCTTGAAAATTCTGGATCCTGATGAGTACACTGAAATTATTATGCAGGTAAGCTTATTACCAAAGAAATCACTCCTAAGATCTTTTAATGGAGTTGTGCCAAGCATTTTCTGTGCTATGGTATATGATATTTTACAAGAAATTTCCAGTTTAAGGTCATTAAATGAGAATTTTACACTTGAGATCCCGTACCTAGTGCATTTTTAACCAGGCCCTGTTAATTCTTCTACCTCTCTCCCCTCGCTCAAATGATTCTTCTTGGACATTTATTTCAAAATCAGTTGGTACATGGTTAAATGCAGAAACATGTCAGTGGCCTTTTCATTTTTTTGAATTGAAATTACATAGAGAAAAATTTGCTAACTGGATACTTCGAAACTAAATGGAATTGGATACTTTTTCCCACAGCATTGCGTCAGATGCTGTAAATGTCTGTGATGTACTCTTGGTGTGGATCAGTAGTGTGTGCTCCTGTGATTAATTTGCGTTCACACACTAATCAGATCCAAAGTGATGTAGAATTTCTTTAGTGTATGTTAGTTCTAAATGTTAAGCATAGTCAAGAAAAAATGAAAATGGAAATAGAAAAAGTTAGAAATTCCTATAAATAACCATCAAGATTTCCCCATAACCCATAATCCATATCTGCAGAATAGAAATGCTTCCTACTTAAAATGGCATTTCATTAAAAAGTAACAAACAGCACTGCATTAGACTTACAGTCTCTCAGCCATCGATCCTCTTTGGTAAAGTTTACAGGCCACGTACTTGCAATTTGTATCCTGTTATGCAGGTAGGATCCTGGGATGCCCTTAAGCAGACACAGAATACCAGTTCATCTGCTTGGGAATGTGCAACAGTGTGCTATTTTAGTGCCGTAGCAATGCTTCCAAAACCCAGGAAATGTTCCTCATAAGCCAAAAAAAAGACCGACTCAGAGTAACAGCTCATCAACAAAAGCTGTATGGTAGAAATACAGCAATGTCAACAGATGTAGGAACTGCTTTAAGAGTTGCAGTTTTCCGACAAACTCTGAATCATATGTCAGGCCAGCAATACATGTACTGTCTGTAGCAGTGTGCAAAGTTTTAAACATCGAGATCTGACCATGACAGAATGAAGAAATGCATTTGTCACAGAAGAGTCTCACTTCAGTGTAAGAATGGTTCTCTGTGTATGCTCATATGGAGGAAGGCAACAGGTGGTTCAGTCATGAGAATGTTGTGGAAAAAATTGATTTCAAGTGTTGTGGTAGTGGAATTTTGGAGGAGTTGGACAGAGCATCATGTTGGATGAATGTTTGGAGCTTTGCATTTTCGTTGTTGGTTATTCTCATTGGTACGGAGATGAGATAATGCAACCGCATGTTGTATTTTTGAGAGGTGCAGTTAGTCCAGGCTTTCTCTTTGAGAACAATAACACACCGCCACATCTACCAGGTCTGATGGATGAATTTACTAAGGTAAAGATATTCCCAGCATGCACTGCCTAATAAGATCTCTGGATCTGAAATCTGGAACACATTTGGGAGACCAACTGTAGGCAGACTGTTGCCAGACCTCCACGCACTATCTCTGTTAGTGTTTTCGAATCAACTCAAAATAGCCAACCATGTTGCTTCCAGAATATGTGGCCACTAATAACAACCCTAAACTATATTAAGTATTTTATTGTTGTATAAGAGGTTTAATGGTTTTGTTAAATTATTTTGAAACATATATCCAGTGTTTCAGAATTTTTATTGTCAGGTGTTTTGGACACTATTTTATTTCTTATGTACTATCAAGAGGTAGTTGTCACAGGGAAAACAAAACTGGCATTACATGAGTCAGGGTGTGGATTGATAGATCTCTTAATCTATCAATGAAAATAATCAATTTTTGAAATTATAATGTAATTGGATGGATAAAAAAATTTACTCACCAAGTAGCAGCAGGAGAACACACATATAAAAGAATTGAAATTTGTAAGCTTTTGAAGCTAGTGGCTCCTTCTTCTGGCAGAAGGATTAAAGGGGAAGGAAGAGGGGTGAAGGGAAAGGACTGGTGAGGTTTAGGTAATGAGGAGAATTCAGAAAAGTTGCCCAGAACCCTAGGTTAGGGGAGACCTAACGGATGGGGTGAGAAGGAAAGACTGATTGTTGTGGAATGCACTTGAGATTTGAATATCTGAGAGCTTAAAGGTGGAAGATTGAGTGTTATGTAAGACGGAGATTGTGCCCAAGTTACTAAGAGTGAAAAGCTAAATGCATTATATGTGGAAGAGGTGGGGGGCAGACAAAAATAGACAGGTCAGAAAATAAAAGATGTAGAAGATATGCAATACTAGAAGGGTGTGAAGAAAGGAATCTTTACTGAGAAGAAATGCTGAGACCAAAGAAATTAATGCAAATTAAGATCGGGTGGGTAGCAAGAAAGAAAGACATGTTGTAACACCAGTTCCCACCTGCAGAGTTCTGAAAAACTGTTGTATGGGGGAAGAATCTCAATGGCACATGTGGTGAAACAAGCAGCATGGTCACAACTGTCATGTTGTAGAGCATGTTGTGTGGATGTTGTGTGGTGTCAATATACACCCTCTGCCTGTGCCCATCATCCCAACCAATTAACAGTGTTTATGTAACAGCTGGCACATGACGTGCCATTTCACAGGTAACTCTCCCTTTGATAGTATGTGTTTCACCAGTTACAGGACTAGTATAGGTTATTGTAGGAGGGTACAGGGGATAAGTTTTACAGGGGGCTGCTCACAGGGGTAGGAGTCATAGATTAGGGAAATAGGTACAGAAGGAGTGTACGGTCTGACAAGGATATTGCAGGGATTGGAATGGTGACGAAAAGCTGTTCCAAGTGTGGTGGTCAAAATGTGTGATAGAATGGGGCTCATTTCAAGTTATGATTTTAGGAAGTCATAGCCTCATCAAAGTAGCCGATTAATACTTTCGAGGCCAGGACAATGCTGAGTGACAAGAGATGTTCTTCTACGTTGTTTTTTTGGAGGGTTCAGCTTACCTGGATTGGATGTGATTGCATGGGAAATCTGCTTTTGAACTAGGCTAGTAGGGTAATTATGTCCAGTGGATGCTGAAGTGAGAATGGTGGTGTGTTGCTGTAGAGACTTTTTACAGCAATACACCACACATTAACAAATACATTGCCACAAATGCCAAAGCTGTGTGGGGGGGAACGTTTGACATGGACGGGATGGCAACTGTCAAAAGGTAACCACTATAGTTTGTTAACAGGTTTAATATGAACAGAAGTGTGTTGTTGACCCTCGAAGAGGATGAGGTCGAATATGAGGGAAAGTGGCATGGAATTCACAATAGAACCATGTGAAACTTAACTGGGAGAATGTATTAAGAATTTATTCTTGTAATCTCCAAACACATTCTCCCAGTTAAATTTCACATAGTCCTATTCTTGGAATCTCTAAATATGCCCTCCCAATTAAATTTCACATGGTTCTATTCCGAATCTCATGCCACTTACCTTGATATTTGACCTCATCCTCACTGAGGGACAGCTACACACTTCTGTTCACATTAAACCTGCTAACAAACAACAGTACTTACATTTTGACAGTTACCATTCTTTCCAGGCCAAATGTTCTCTCCCAAACAGCCTTGGCATTCAAGGCAAACATATTTGTTCAAATGCAAACTCTTAACAGCAATACACCCCATTCTCACCTCAGCATTCACTGGACGTAATTACCCCACAGTCCACCCTTGGTAGCTGAGTGGTCAGTGCGACCGAATGTCACATCTAACGGCCCCGGGTTCGATTCCTGGCTGGGTCAGAGATTTTCTCCTCTTAAGGACTGGGTGTTGTGTTGTCCTTATCATCATCATCATTTCATCCCCATCGACATGCAAGTCACCGAAGTGGCGTCAACTTGAAAGACTTGCACCAGGCGAACGGTCTACCCATTGGGAGGCCCTAGCCACCCGGCATTTTCATTTTACCCCACAAGCCTCGTCCAAAAGCAGACTTCCCGAGCAATCACTTTGAATTATGGCACTGCTGATCTCTCCAAAAAACAGTTTAAGAGTACATGCCCTGTCACTCAGTGTTGCCCTCATCTTGCATGTTGTAATCATCTCCTTCACCTTCTTAAAATCGTGCACTGAAATGATTTCCATTCTTTTTGACGTTTTGTCCACAACACCTAGAACAGCTTTTTATCATCCTGCCAATCTCCACAATATCTTTGTTAGACACTATGCTCCTTTTGCACCTATTTCCCTACCCTTTAACTCTTACCCTAGTGACTGTCCTCACTATAAGACTTGTCCTGTATACTCTCGTACCACTCTCGACTAACCCTGTGACTGGCAAAACATATACTGTCAAATGGAGAATGTCCTGTGAAATGACACGTCAAGTACCAGCTGTTATGTAAACACTGTTCGGGCTTTTATATTAGTATGACTACCACCTTGGTACCAGTTAGGATCAACGGGCTTAGGGAGAGGGTGTATGCTGGAAACACACAATATCCTTTTGCAGAGCATGCGAGTCCTGACCTTGCTGCCTGTTTCACTACATGTGCCATCCGGATTCTTCCCTCAGACACCTGTTTCTTAGCACTGTGCAGGTGGGAATTGGCGTCTAAACATGTCCTTCGTTTTTGCCGCCCACCTAGCCTTAATTTACATTCATTTCTCAAGTCTCAACATTTCTACTCAGTTATTATTCTCCCTTCTAGTTTCCTATATCTCCTATATCTTTTATTTTCTGACCTGTTTATTTTTGCCCCCCACCTCTACTACATAAAATGCACTTTGCTTTCAGTAATCTCTGTCTTGAATATTACCCAATCTTCCACTTTTAAGTTGTTAGGTTTTGAAGTGTCATCCAATGCAGCCCCCAACAATCAGTCTTTCCTTTTCATCCCGTGTGCTAGGTCACCCTGACCCATAGTTCTTGGTGACTTTTGCGAATCCTGCCCATTTCATAAACCTCACCAGTCTTTTTCCCCTCACCCTTCTTCTTCCCCCTTCAGCCCTTCTGCCAGAAGGTGTCACTGTCTCCGAAAGCTTGCAAATTTCAGTACCTTTTGTGCGTGTTCTCCTGGCACCACTTGGTGAGTAGTTTTTTTTAATCTATCCAATTATATTAGATCTCTTTAACTGGTAGATAGTTTAGATTATTTGAAAGGGGAAATTGATAGGTAGAATTTGAATAAAGTGGGAGTTCCTGAAGTGTGTTGGGGGAAAGAACAAGACTTTTGGTCAGCCCAATATAGGGTTATCAACACAGTATCAAATAGGGGTAATGTAGGAGTGGGTCTAATAATGAACAAGAAAATTCGGATACAGGTAAGCTACTATAAACACCATAGTGGACATATGATCATAGGCAAGATAGACACAAGGCCAACATATATGCAATAGTAGTAAAAGTTTATACGTTAACTAGCTCCACAGATGATGAAGAGATTGAAAGAATGCATGACAAGATAAAGTAAATTATTCAGATAGCTTTTGGTTTAAGAATTAGAAAGTTGTACATGTAGAAAAGACATGGAGACACCGGAAGGCTTCAGATTGATTGTATAACGGTAAAACAGAGATTTTATAACCAAATTTTAAACTGGAAAACATTTCCAGGAGCAGAGGCAGATGCTGATCATAATTTATTGGTTATGAACTATAGATTAAAAATGAAGAAATTACAATTAGGTATGAAATTAAGTAGATGGGACCTGGATATCCTGAAAGAACTAGAGATTGTTAGAAGTTTTAACAGTAGGATTAGTCAACAATTGTCTGAAACAGGTAAAACAATACAGAAGAAAAAATGAGTAGCTTTGAGAGAGTTAATAGTAAAGACACCACAGTGTCCAACAGATAAGAAGACAAGGCCTTGTAGGGATTCTTGGATATCACATATCATCATCATCATCATCTTGGACATTTTCCAGCCTCTGGCCGGGTCTATATGTAACATAGACCTCTCCATCATCTTCTGTCTTGCTACCATCTCTCCATCTTCGCCTTGGTCCAGTCTTCTCCTTTCTTCTGGACGCATTCCTCTACTCCTTTCAGCCATCTGTCTCTCGGTCTTCCTCTTGGTCTCTTTCCTTCCAGTTTCATCTCGTGTATCCTCTTCTTTTCCATTCTCTTAACGTGTACATACCATCTCAGCCTTGATTTCTCTATCTCCTCCTGTAATGGTCCCACCTTCATTAACTCTCTGATCCTCTCATTTCTTAACCTGTATATCTTTGTTACTCCAATACTGTTTCTCAATAATTTCATCTCACTAGCTTGTACTTTGCTTTTCTCTCTTCCTTTCATAACCCAGGTTTCTGACGCATATGTCAGGATCGGTACATAGTATGACTGGTATATAACCTTTTTACTGATTTGGGGTACATGCTTGCTCCATATCAGGCCTCTAACACTGTTCTGAAATGCTTCTGCTTTTCTCCCCCGCTCGCTTATTTCTCTGTCGTTTTTTCCATCTTCCTGTATCAGGCTTCCTAGGTACTTGAAACGCTCCACTCTCCTCAATCGTTCCCCACCAGTTGTTATTCTCATTGTTCCTCTCTCCTTCTTTCTTGTTGTGATAATGATCTCACTCATACTTATACTAAATTTCACCCCATATTCTTGTACTGTTTGTTCCCATACATCCAACTGCTCTTGTACTACCTCCTCCTTATTCCCCCAAATAATCAGATCATCTGCAAACACCGTAGCTTTAATCTTCCTTTCACCAATTACTTGTGCTACTGTACCCATCACGACAATAAAGAGTAATGGTGAAAGTGCACTTCTCTCCCTTACCCATTCCTCTGTTCAATCCAAGCTGATCTCTCTCCTCCCACTTTCACACAGCTCACACTTCCATGGTACATTTCCCTTATCCTCCAGATAATCTGTTTTGCTACTCCTCTGGTCTCCAGGGCTTTCCATACTTTGCTTCTACGTACACTATCATATGCTTTTTCTGTGTCCAGGAAGGTCATTAGTAGATCTATTCCATATTCATAGTGCTGTTCCTGCAGTTGTCTTACAGCAAAAAGTAGATCCACCATGTACCTTCCATTTCTGAAGCAATATTACTCTTCTCTCATTCTTCCTTCTAATTTTGCCCGAATTTGTGCTTCCAAAATTTTCTCGAAAATCTTTGCACAATGACTCATCAGTGTTATCCCCTGATAGTTCTTGCACTCTTTTCTATTTCCCTTCTTAAAGATCGAGACAATTATTCCCTTCTTCCAGTCTTCTAGTATCATCTTCTGTCTCCACGCAATTTTTGTTATTTGATATAGCCATTCTATCCCCACCTCTCCTGCTGCTCTCACCATCTCTACACTTAGCTCATCCAAACCTGGTGACTTGCCTCCCTTCATCTTGTCCAGTGCCTCTTCCACTTCTCCCCATGTAATGTCTTTTTCTGTTTGCTGTTCCTCCTCTTTTTTCTCCTCAGCTTGTTCCTCCTCATCCAGGTCTCCATTCGAGTTCAGGAGTTCTTCAAAATACTCCTTCCACATATTCTTGAGTTCCTCCTTGTTCTCTAAATCTTGTCCACTTTTGTTCACCATTCGAGCATAATCTGTCGTGCTGTTCTTTAATCACCCCATATAACACCTTTTTTTGAACCTTCACTATCCTCCTCCATCATTCTGGTCCACTGTTCCATCCACTTTCTTCTTTCCTTTGCCACCAACCTTTTTGCATCTTTCTTGTTTGCCTGATACTCTTCTCTTATCTCTACTGTTCTCTTCTGGAACCATACCCTAAAGGCTCTATTCTTCTGTACTATATCCTTTGTTTTATCATTCCACCGGGGTGTTTCTTTCCATCTCTTTTTGTTGCTTGTCCTCCCACATATTGCTTCCGCCGCACTTACTAATGTTCGCGTTAATCTACCCCATTCCTCTTCTACCATTTTTGGTTCATCCTTTGGGATGCTTTCCTTTACTACTTGTAGGTACTGTAGCCTGCTTTCTTCCTCCTTCAACTTCCATACCCTTATACGTCTTTCCTGGTTTTCTGTCCCTTTATTATTCTAAATCCCTCTCAGGTTCATTACCAGCAAACGGTGGTCAGTATCCAAGGCCTCTGATGGTAATACCTCAGTGTCAATGATGCTCCTATTGATCTCACTATCGTACAGGAAGTAGTCAACTATCAACTTTCTCTTTAAGTCTTGACTGTACCAGGTAATCTTGTGGCTCTCTCTTTTCCTGAACCAAGAGTTCCCGACCAGCAAGCCATTCCTTTGAGAGAACTCCAATAGTCTTTCTCATTCCTCATTTCAGCAGCCCCAACCCTCTGGTCCAAGCACACTTTTGCAGCCTTGTCTTTCTCTTCCAATGTGTGCGTTTAAATCTCCCATTACTGTCATATTCTTGCTTCCCATCTGCTTCTGCATTTCCTCTTCAAACTCTTGCTTCTCCTCAGAAGTGCAACCCACCTGTGGCACATACACTTGTATTACCTCTATGGTCGTCCCCTTGAGTGATATTTTGGTCATCATCATCTTATCACTTATTCTCTTCACTTCCTCTTTTAATCCATCTCTTACTATTATTCTGACTCCATTTCTCCTTCCTTCCTCATTTCCACTCCAGTACAGTCAATAGCCTTTCCGCAGTTCTCTCCTTCCTTCTCCTTTCCATCTTGTTTCAGCTAACCCCAATATGTCTATCTTTCTTTTTTCCATCATGTCTACCATCTCCTCCGCCTTTCCAGTCAATGTTTGTATATTTAATGTTCCAAATCTTAGTGCTTGTTTATAGCTAGTTCGCTGTCAATTAAATCTGTCCTTTCCAAGGCTCATTCTATTTTTGAAAGCAGAAATCATGATCCACTACTGGCTTGCTGGGCCTATTGTGGCTTCACCAGAGTCCCGTTAGTGATCACTTTTCAGGGTTCCTGTAGGACGTTCACAGCTACTGTAATGGTCCCGGGGCATACACAGTCCCCACTGTACCTCGCTCCTGCAGGCAATCCCCTACTTCATGCCGTTGCCCTTCTCCCACAACTTGGACAAGGGGTTGGACTTGTGGGAGATATTGAATTTAATTGATGAGAGGAGAAAATACAAAAATGTGGCAAGTGGAGCAGGCAAAAGTGAACACAAATGTCTAAGAAATTAGTTTGACCGAAATTTAAAATGCTAAGCGGGATTGGCTAGCGGACAAATGAAAGGCTGTAGAAGCATGTGTATCTGTGGGAAAGATAGATACTACCTATAGGAAAATTAAAGAAGTATTTGGAAAAAAAGGAAAGTAGCTGTATGAATACAAAGAGCTCAGATTGTAAGCCAAGAAGGGAAAGATGAAAGGTGGAAGGAATATATAGAGTATCAGTATAAGGGAAACAGGTTTGAGGACAACATTATAGGAACGGAAGAGGAAGTAAAGGAATATGAGATGTAATACTGTGAGAAGAATTGGACAAAGCACTGAATTATCTAAGTCAGGGCCGTTCAGCAAAGCCGACTGGGAGTGTGGAGCTGTGAGAAGTGAACAGAGTGACAGGTGAGAGCAACAGAAAGAGCACAAGCCTTGTCAGTTGCCAGTCCTAGACGTGAACACATTTGGACATGGCAGAAGCATCAAGCAGCTCTAACAGCGGGCAGGCCCTCAGTGCCACCCTGTTTTAATGCTATATGGCAGGGCTTCACAACATACGTGCTCGCGGAGCAAGCTGTGAGCAGCAAGACGCGAGCACGGAGCAGTGCGAGCACGCTACCCCCCCACTACCGGACCAGAGCGGAGAGTGGGGAGAGTCATGTGGAGCACACAACAGCTACCGCCAGTCAATGTAAATCCGCAGCCACCTGCAGGGCTATCACTCACGAATTATTACTGCGACAAATGAAACAAATAAAGGAGAATGTACACGTGCCACATAATTTTATTAGCTTAGTGTAAGGCCGACCTCGGTAGCCACGCGGTTCTAGGCGCTGCAGTCCGGAACCGCGCTGCTGCTTCAGTCGCAGGTTCGAATCCTGCCTCAGGCATAGATGTGTGTGATGTCCTTAGGTTAGTTAGGTTTAAGTAGTTCTAAGTTCTAGTGGACTGATGACCTCAGATGTTAAGTCCCATAGTGCTCAGGGCCATTTGAACCATTTTTTTGCTTAGTGTATGCCTCTACATTCGTATTAATTTGTGAACTGTTACACAATAAAAGGTGTCACTGAAGTGTGGGATTCTCGGTTATCTTGTACTTTTTGCCCTTTACAATTGCGTCTATGTTCGGAGTAATTGTTCTTGTGCATTGTAGGCGCAGCGTGCAGTTTAAATTTCGATCAGACAATGCATTTCTCAGGTGTGTCTTGCTACATTTCATTGCAGAGAACAGTTGTTCACAAACATACGTGGAACCGAACATTGATATTATTGTAGCCGCCAGTTTGTGCAAACGAGGAACTCTATCCTGAGGGAAGTGTCTGTAGAATTCCAAAATGTTTTTCTTGTTCTGAAATTTGTCTCTGTACTCTCTGTCACACTGCAGGTCAATAATTTCTAGTTGCAGCTCAGGATGAATCTCTTCAATATTCGCTGAATATGGAGAGGAGAACAGATCAAAATCACTGTCTAGTGGTGTCAGATCTTGAAAGTGTTGATCAAATTCTTCCTTAAGCACAACTAAACTATGTGAATAACGTTCACAGTCTGTCTGAACGTCTTGCATGGATGATAATTCAGGAAAATGAGCTAGATTTCCTATTTCTAGCTGACTCACCCAAAGTGTCAATTTCATTTTAAAAGCTCGTATTCGATCTATGAAATGAGTAATTAGCAGATCTTTACCTTGTAGTGAAATGTTCAAAGCATTCAGATGGCTAGTTAAATCTGCTAAGAACGCGAGATCACATTTCCATGAAGGCTCTTTCAATTCAGCAACACACATGTTATTTATTTCCATGAACATATTTATCTCATCTAATAAGCAAAAAAATCAATTTAATAATTCGCCACGACTAAGCCAGCGGCAGGCTACCATAGTGGCTTTCTACATCCTCAAGAAAGCTTTTAAATTGCCTGTGTTGTAGCCCATGCTTCCTTATATAATTGGTTGTACGAACAACACCACTCATCACATTTTTAGAGTGATACTCTTTGCACATAGGTTTTCCTGGTGGATCACACAGTGAACGCCCCTTATTTCATTCGGCACGGCCAGTTTTTGCATTTCCTCCTTCAACAGCGCAACGAGACCTGATTTTTTTTCCCTGTCATCGCTGGTGCACCGTCTGTAGACACTGAAACTAAAGATTTCCACTACAATCCTATATTTTCAACACTTTATTCAACACTACTTAAAATATCACCTCTGGTTGTAGTGTTCTTCATGGCTACTACATCGAGGAGCTCCTACCTCACCTGAAGATCTCTATTAACACCTCTAATAAATATGGGAAGCTGCGCTGTTCCAGTGATATCAACACTTTCGTCCAGAGCTAGAGAATACGCCATAAAATCTTTACAGATATTTGCAAGCTGGCTTTGGACGTCGTCTGCCCTGTCCTGTATGCGATGCATAATGGTCATGTTAGATAATGGCACAATCCGAAACTGTTCAACTTGAGATGGACACAAATGTTCTGCTGCAACTACCAATTAAATCGCCATCAGTGAAGGGGCGCAGGGATTTTGTTAAAAGCAAAGCAATTTTGTAACTCACTCTGAGAGCTGCCTGAGTTGATTTTTCTTCGTCGTCCAGATCTTCTTCGGATAGCTTCCTTTTAAGTTTAATAACTTCCTGTGCATGATCTGGTCCATCACATTTTCCACTTCCGTAGTCTTTCGCGTGGTACGACATATAATCTCGCTGCAAATTAAATTTCCTAAAAGAATTCAGCGTTTTGTGACATACTAAACATTTTGCAACACCATCTTTTTCTTTAAACAGATGCAATTCCTCCCAATGGGGGTTGAACTGCGAAAGCATGGTTGGGGTTACACAACGGCGACTTGACATGATTCTTAACCAGCGAAATGACTGTTAGAGCTGATCGTAGTACTTTAAACGTTACACAGTCGGCGCGAATTCAATAGGCACGCTGCGCCCCTATTCAAACGTGTGCACGCATTTCCCCTCCCTCCCCTCCCTCCCTACTCCGCGACCTTGCACCTGCTCGCGAGCATGTGCCTGAGCAGACGCGAGTACTCGCGCTCAAAACCAGCCAGTTGTTAAGCCCTGCTATATGGGGAGGATCTGTACCTTTTTACTGAACACAATGATCGAGTAAAATGTGTAGTGTGTCACATTGCATTAAACCACATAAAGAAATTCAATTTAAGACATCATTATGCGGTAAATCGTGCAACAGCATATTGCAAATATGTTGATGATAAACAAAAGACAATAATCCTTGAACTGAAAGCTAGCTTTCTAGGTGAAGTAAGTTACCACTTAATAATAAGTTTTGTTTCTAATATGGTGGCAATGGAAGGAGTAAGACAAAACTGCTGTTTGATGCACTTGCAGCCATTGTGGAGAAGTTTGGTCTGACATGGGAATTGCTAACTTCCGTAGCAACAGGAGTTGCTCCAGCTATCGCTGACAAAATCAGTGGCTTAGTTGGGCACATCCAGAGAAAATGAAGAATCATGACATGCCTGATTCATGAACAACATTTGTGTCCCAAAAGCATAAAACTGAACTTTGTAATCAGCTTGGTTCTGGAAATCATTAATTCTGTTTGAGCAAAAGGGTTCAGTCATCACTTATTCAAAGCATCCCTGGATAAAGTCGGTTGTGAATATGGTGATTTGCCCTATCACTGTGATGTTTGCTGACTCATTCTTGCAACTGCACCAAGAAGTACCATTATTCATGAAAATGAAGAGAGAAAGTGTTTCTGGACTGTCAGATGATAGATGGATTTGTGATTTAGCCATTCTAACTGATGTAAAAGGACATCTTCAGGAGTTGGATGTGCCATTTCAAGGAAGGATATTCTCATCATCATTTCTGTGGCAAAATAAAAGAGCATTCAAGATGAAACTGTCGCTGGAGGCTAGAAACATCTTTTATTGAAATTGTCATCATTGACAAACTTTACCATTGCTGGAGAGTATACAGATCTTTTAAGAAAATAATGTGTTGAATTAGAAACAAGATTCACTGGTATTTTGCACCTGAAACAGATTTAGGAGGACATTGATTCTGTAAGACATGCTCTCCCACTGGAAAGCATAGATCTTCAGTGTCATCCAGAATTGAAAGATAGATATCAGAGCAGAAAGATTTAGGGTGATTTTTACAAACATGTGTCGCAAAAGTGTTATCCAAAATTTCATAGGCATAGAGCAAGGATGCTTAGTCTGTTCGGATCAATGTACAATTGTGAATAGTTATTTTCCTAATGAAACTATGTGAAACATGACTTAGGTGCTCCAGATCAGATTATCATCTTTGTTATAGCTTTAAGTTGAACAAATATATTTCAAGGACGACGCAATACATGAAAATCACAGATCAAGTAAACAGAGTAAGACGTGTGTACACTTTAACAGTCAAATCATAACTGAGTCCGAGTCTAGCGGCCGCTGGCTGGCTGGCCGCTTAGGTGGTGCTGCTGCTGCTGCTGCTGCATGGCTGGCCGACAGCGCCGCATGTAGAGGACGCGAGTAACTGCGCGGCGGCACTTTGAAAGAGCGTCGAGTCACAACAATCTGAAATGTGTTTTGACACTAAGGTACAGGGGAGATCTCGTCAGTCTTGTTTAATTCGTTTTAAAAATCCTGTCCATGTTACTTTTACACTAAAGCAGGTACATAATATTGGTACAACCCCCCTCCCCCCCCCTCTCCCCCGCCTCTGCAATAGCACCCTCCCTTAAGAATCTAATGTCTCTGCAAAGGGGCCGACAAAGCACTGCACACATTACCATGTCTGGCCAGTGCACAGACAAACAACAGTCAGTATTAACTCATTTGCGTAATTTCACCAAAGTCACACAATAGAAAATATTTTATTAAGAGCTGAGGACCTACAAAAATTGTCTAAAGCCAGCAAATCATTAGCTGCCATGAGGGGAGTGAAATGAAAACCATAAATGTGTGAAAAAAATTAAAAAATGATACAGTTGCTTGTAAGTTATTAAGCTTGTTCTTCATACTATGTTTGATGTTTGTTAGGTTTTAGCATTTTGCAGATGCACAAACATAGAAAAGCTGTAAAGGTGTCCACCTAACAAACAACTTCCACCAGGAATGAACAGCTATCTATCACTTGGGCAGTGCATATTCTTGAAATTCATCTTAGATTAAAGGCATAACAGGGTGATGCATGTTTATAATAGAAGGAAGTCTATAAATATATTATAAAGCTTGTAAATGGCATGATGTCAGTATCAGATACTCCTTGGTCAAATCATTTGAGTACGATTTCAGAAAACACTGCTACCCTTGAAGTCATTGTGTAGAAAAATTGCTGAGCTGAACTGGGTAGCATAAACATTAGCTATCGTTCAGTTCACCACATTGTGCGTGTGTGCTCCAATTTCACTAAGTGTCTGCAGGATGTTTGCTCTGAGATGTCTCCTGAACTGAAACAGCATTGAGCTGCGGCATGTGAAATACTTGTGCAGTGCATTGAACAAGGAGTTAATGCCTTCTTTTACAATAATTTTCACAAGAGACAAAACATTGGTTCACTACCATATACCAGTATTGAAGAAAGTAGTAGAAAATAACACCATTCCTTGTTACACAAACCAAACAAGCTGCAAATACAGTCATCAGCTGGTATGGTTATGCTGATGTTCATTTTGGCACAAAGAAGGAGTTATTGTGGAGAATTATATATCACAAGGGACCACTGCTAATGCTCAGACATCCTAAAACACCATGTTCAGCCTACAATCAAATTAAAACCTGGTTATATTCCTGTCCGCAGTTTTCCTGTTTCAACATGGTAATGCACAGCTTTGTATTTTCCATCCAGTAGTTGCGACAATCACAGCAAATCTGCAGCTATCACACTCACCAGACATTTACATGGCAAAATCATTTGTTTGGACTTCTTAAAACAGCATTTGGTGCCAACAAGTTCTGTTACAATGAAGAAGTTGGCTGTATAATGTGTGAATGTGGGAAAGGTTCCCGAGGCTTCACCCCCCCTCCTCCCCTTGCAAAAAAATCACTCCTATGGTAACTCCTGTGCTCACAAACTTGCATTGACCATGAAGGAGAATATGTAAAAAAAACTTGCACACATTTGCATATAAATAAGACTTAAAAATATTTACTGTGTTAAACTCATCCTTGCAGTTTTGTGTGACTTGTCCGTCAGTATTACTGTGAGAGCTATAGATAAGACAATCTGCCTGAGAGAACCACTTACCTCCTCAAATAATTTGTTGTCATTCCTAAGATCCCTCTCTCAAAGAATGGAAGGGGGAAAGAAAAAGACAAACTTCATCAGAAAATGGCTATCATACTCCATCCAATAATAATTCTTCAGGATAAATTAAAACTTTTAGCACAAGGAACACTAGTGTTTAAGGCTCTTACAACATAGATTACAAACAAGGACAATCCCACTTGTATAAAAAGAAATAACTCCAGGAAGATTATATTGTGTGCTGTGTATCTTTATAAATTAATAGCCTTTCACCCGCAGCTTCTCTCACATATGTATACTGAACATATGTTACACATTATCTCCTCCTTGTCCCTCTCTCTTTCCATCTTCTTCTTTCTCATCTCTCTGTCTATCTGCTCCTCCTCCTCCTCCTCCTCCTCCTCCTCCTCCTCCTCTAACTCCCCCCCTCTGTTCACCTCCCCCCCTCCACTCCTCTCTCTGTCCATCCCCTCCTGCCACCTCTTTGCTAAATTCCTCCTCTCTCTGCCCATCTCTTTCTCCCCTTTCCTTGCCAATCTCCTCCCTCTCCCTCTATGTACGTTTCTTCCCACCTCTCACTGTCCGTGTCCTCTGCCTGCCTCTGTCTGTCTCCTCCTCCTCCTCCTCCTCTCCCTGTCCTTCTCCCGTCCCTCTTTCTGTCTTCTATCCCCCCCTCTCAGTCCGTCTCCTGTTCCCCCCTCTCTGTTAATCTCTTCATCCTCCTCCTCTTTGTTCATTACATCCTCACCCCTCTTTCTGATATCTCCTCCAGCTATTTGTTTTCATCTTCTACCCCTCTTTCTACGCATTGCCTCATCCCCCTCTCTCTAATCATATTTTCCTTCCCTCCCTTTGCCTGTCTCCTCATCCCCTCCTCTTCCTTTTCCACTTGCCTACTACCCCTCTCCATGTTTCACCTAAATCATATATTTCCCCTTCCCCATCTCTCCGTCTATCTTCTCACTTTTTCACAGTTTTTCCTCTCCTTCCCTGTCTCTCTGTCCAACACCTCACCTTTCACAGTCCATCTCCTCCTTCTCCCTCTCACTGTTCTCCCCCCCCCTTCCCCTCCTCCTCCTTTTCTCAGTCCCTCTCCTCTTTGTCCTTCACTGTGTCTATCTCCTCTTCCACCCTCTCCCTATCTCCTCCTGCTCCTGCTCCTCCCCCTCCCCCTCTCCCACCCTCCCCCTCCCCTCCCCCCACCCTCCTCTCCCCTCCCATCCTCTCCCTATCTCCTCCTCCTCCTCCTCCTCCTCTCCCTATCTTCTCCTCCTCCTCCTCCTCCGCCGCCTCCTCCTCCTCCTCCTCCTCTCCCTATCTTCTCCTCCTCCTCCTCCTCCTCCTCCTCATCTCCCTATCTCCTCCACCTTCTCCTCCTCCTCTCCCTATCTCCTCCACCTCTCCCTATCTCCTCCACCTTCTCCTCCTCCTCTCCCTATCTCCTCCTCCTCCTCCTCCTCCTCCTCCTCCTCTTCCCCCTATCTCCTCTTCCTCTCCCTCTCCCTCTCCCTCTCCCTCTCCCTCTCTCTTCGTCCTCCTCCTCCTCCTCCTCCTCCTCCTCTTCCTCTCCCTCTCCCTCTCTCTTTGTCCTCCTCCGCCTCCTCCTCCTCCTCCTCCTCCTCCTCTCCCTATCTTCTCCTCCTCCTCCTCCTCCTCCTCCTCCTCCTCCTCCTCCTCATCTCCCTATCTCCTCCACCTTCTCCTCCTCCTCTCCCTATCTCCTCCACCTCTCCCTATCTCCTCCACCTTCTCCTCCTCCTCTCCCTATCTCCTCCTCCTCCTCCTCCTCCTCCTCCTCTTCCCCCTATCTCCTCTTCCTCTCCCTCTCCTTCTCCCTCTCCCTCTCCCTCTCCCTCTCTCTTCGTCCTCCTCCTCCTCCTCCTCCTCCTCCTCCTCCTCCTCTTCCTCTCCCTCTCCCTCTCTCCTCCTCCTCCTCCTCCTCTCCCTATCTCCTCCTCCTCCTCCTCCTCCTCCTCCTCCACCTCCACTCTGTCCATATCCTGCTCTGCTCGTTCTGTCCACCTCTTCCTATCATCTTTCTGTCCATCTCCCCCTCCCCCCTCTCTCCCTTTTCCGCCAACCTACTACTACTCTCCATCTG
This sequence comes from Schistocerca americana, assembly GCF_021461395.2. Taxonomy (NCBI): domain Eukaryota; kingdom Metazoa; phylum Arthropoda; class Insecta; order Orthoptera; family Acrididae; genus Schistocerca; species Schistocerca americana. The sequence continues at coordinate 616,106,505 of NC_060120.1, forward strand.
CTATCTGCCTGTCAAACTTCCTCTCCCCACTCCCTCTTTACATCTCCTCCTCCCCCCTCACACAATTTTTTCCGTTCTACCCCCTTCTGTTCATCTGCTCTTCCCCCTCTTCCTCTTCCACCTGGCAATTACTCTCCATCTTCCACCTGCCTGCTACACCTCTCCTCTTGCCCCACTGTCAGTCCTTACCTTCCTCCCCCTTTCTGTCTATCTCCTTCTCTAACTCTCTCAGTCCATCTCCTCCCCCATCTCGCTATATCCACCTCCTCCTCTACTACCTCCCTCTGTCCATCTCCTCTTCCACCTCCCTCTGTCCATTTTCCCTCCACCTCCCTCTGTCCATCTACTCCTCTACCTCCCTCTGTCAATTTCCATCTTCACCTCTCTCTGTCCATCTCCTCCCCTCCATCTCTCTGTCCATCTCCTCCCCTCCATCTCTCTGTCCATCTCCTCCCCTCCATCTCTCTGTCCATCTCCTCCTCTCCATCTCTCTGTCCATCTCCTACTTCACCTCTCGCCCTGCCCCCTCTCACTCTTGATCTCCTCGCACTCTTGATCTCCTCTCCCAACTCTGTCAATGTCCTTTTCCCCTCTCGGTCAATGTCCTCCTCCCCTCTCTGTCTATCTCTTCGTTCCCCCCCCCCTCCCTCTCCCTCTAGGGAGGAGGTAGTTGGTTTGGAATATGTCGGGCATTGGGAAAGATAGTGTTCAGTAGCAGTAACTCTCCCTCGCCCTCGCCCCTCGCCACTCGCCCCCGCCCCCGCACGCGCCCGCGCCCTCGCCCTCGCAAGATGTATGAGACAGGCGAAATACCCTCAGACTTCAAGAAGAATATAATAATTCCAATCCCAAAGAAAGCAGGTGTTGACAGATGTGAAAATTACCTAACTATCAGTTTAATAAGCCACAGCTGCAAAATACTAACACGAATTCTTTACAGACGAATGGAAAAACTGGTAGAAGCCGACCTTGGGGAAGATCAGTTTGGATTCCGTAGAAATATTGGAACACATGAGGCAGTACTGACCTTACGACTTATCTTAGAAGAAAGATTAAGGAAAGGCAAACCTACGTTTCTAGCATTTGTAGACTTAGAGAAAGCTTTTGACAATGTTGACTGGAATACTCTCTTTCAAATTCTAAAGGTGGCAAGGGTAAAATACAGGGAGCGAAAGGCTATTTACAATTTGTACAGAAACCGGATGGCAGTTATAAGAGTCGAGAGGAATGAAAGGGAAGCAGTGGTTAGGAAGGGAGTGAGGCAGGGTTGTAGCCTATCCCCGATGTTATTCAATCTGCATATTGAGCAAGCAGTAAAGGAAACAAAAGAAAAATTCGGAGTTGGTATTAAAATCCATGGAGACGAAATAAAAACTTTGAGGTTCGCCGATGACATTGTAATTCTATCAGAGACAGCAAAGGACTTGGAAGAGCAGTTGAACGGAATGGACAGTGTCTTGAAAGGAGGATATAAGATGAACATCAACAAAAGCAAAACGAGGGTAATGGAATGTAGTCGAATTAAGTCGGGTGATGCTGAGGGAATTAAGTTAGGAAATGAGACATTTAAAGTAGTAAAGGAGTTTTGCTATTTGGGGAGCAAAATAACTGATGATGGTCGAAGTAGAGAAGATATAAAATGTAGATTGGCAATGGCAAGGAAAGCGTTTCTGAAGAAGAGAAATTTGTTAACATCCAGTATAGATTTAAGTGTCAGGAAGTCGTTTCTGAAAGTATTTGTATGGAGTGTAGCCATGTATGGAAGTGAAACATGGACGATAAATAGTTTGGACAAGAAGAGAATAGAAGCTTTCGAAACATGGTGCTACAGAGGAATGCTGAAGATTAGATGGGTAGATCACATAACTAATGATGAAGTATTGAATAGAATTAGGGAGAAGAGGAGTATGTGGCACAACTTGACAAAAAGAAGGGACCGGTTAGTAGGACATGTTCTGAGGCATCAAGGGATCACAAATTTAGCATTGGAGGGCAGCGTGGAAGGTAAAAATCGTAGAGGAAGACCAAGAGATGAATACACTAAGCAGATTCAGAAGGATGTAGGTTGCAGTAAGTACTGGGAGGTGAAGAAGCTTGCACAGGATAGAGTAGCATGGAGAGCTGCATCAAACCAGTCTCAGGACTGAAAACCACAACAACAACAACAACATCATCCCATTCTCCCACCACCTCACAAAGTCTCACCATCCAGCCGCAGATGAGCATTCCCCTTGTAACTCAGTACCACCCAGGACTGGAGCAACTGAATTACGTTCTTTGCCAGGGTTTTGACTACCTCTCATCATGCCCTGAAATGAGAAATGTCCAGCCCACTATCCTTCCCACCCCTGCCACAATGGTATTCCTCTGTCCACCAAACCTACACAATATACTTGTCCATCCCTACACAACCCCTGCTCCCAACATCTTACCTCATGTATTATACCCCTGTAATAGACCTAGATGCAAGACCTGTCCCATTCATCCTCCCACCACTACCTACTCCAGTCCAGGCACAAACATCACCTATCCCATCAAAGGCAGGGCTACCTGTGAAACTAGTTACGTAATCTACATGCTAAGCTGCAACCTCTCTGCTGCATTCTATGTGGGTATGACAACCAACAAGCTGTCTGCCCACATGAATGGCCACCGACAAACTGTGGCCAGGAACAAGTGGATCACTCTGTAGCTGAGCACACTTCCAAATATTGCATCCTTCACTTCAATGACTGCCTGTGCCATATGGATCCTTCCCATCAACACCAGCTTTTCTGAATTTCATGGGTGGGAACTTTCTCTGCAATATATCCTATGTTCCCATAACCCTCCTGGCCTCAACTTTCATTAGTCATTGTCCTCTCCCATCCAGCCCCTTTTCTTTTCCTATTCCAGCATTACAAAGCCCTCATCCCTCCATTGCACCCAGCCTTTTTACTTCTCTCCTTTTCCAGTGTCCCTCCCTTCCCCACCTCTGTCTAACCTCCTGACTGCACATGGCTGCCCTACCCTCTTTCCGCCTCGTCTCTCCACACTCCCCAACAGCATATCACTGTCCACGATGCCTACCCTACTATCCCTCTCCCTCCCCACCCCAGCCTCCTCTCTACCCCCACCCTGTCGCCACTCTCATCATGCACCAGTGCTGCTGCTTGCAGTGTGGCCTCAGTTGCCTGAGACTGCAGTCACGTGTGTGTGAGCTGCATTTGCATGAGTGCTTATGTGTGTGTGTGTGTTTGCCAGCTAATTCTGATGAAGGCCTTTCTGGCTGAAAGCTTGTATTTGTGACAGATTTTTTGGTTTTGCCTATCTGGGACTCAGCATCTCTGCTATAAAAGTTGTAGCTCCTCTGGAGCCCAAAGAAAACCATGATCTTGTTGCATGTTCGATGATATTTGATTTGCTTAGTTCGTTTTCATATGAGGATGAATGACTGACAGTTATGAGGTTGATTATCTCTGTGTCCAGACTGCATTACTATCCCCTTATGCCTTACAAACAGAAATTAGACACTTCTCATTGTTTCTAGCACATCTGGGCCAATACAGGATGCTTTCTTTGTGCATAAGGTCAATAAACAAACAAAACCTATTCAGTTGCTCAGTGAACTAGCAGTGAAATAGAAAATGAAAAAGAAAAAGTCTAAAATATTGGATTCAGTTTTCCAATATTGTTTCACTGTAGAAAATTGTATGTAATTTCTAGGACAGAGAACTTGGCCTTATGACATAGCTGTACAATTCTGTACAAATTAAGTGAAAGATCTCGTCCCCTTCCTAGCAGCAATTTGTAATATGTCAATGGGGCAACAAATGGTTCCAATCTTTTGGTAGAAAGTTCATGTCACTCCCATTTTCAGAAACAGTTGTCAGACATACGCACCTTATTATTGGCCAATATTGCTGACATCCAACAATTGTAGAATTATTAACATATTTAGTATTTGAATATTACAACTTCTTTGGAGAATGAAAATCTTCTGTATACAGGGTTGCCCCAAGTTCTCGAAAGCAGGGAATATCAGGGAATTTCAAATGTGTCAGGGAAGTCTGGGAAATATCAGGGAAATTTGAAAAAAAAAAAAAAAAAAACTGGAAAAATCTTGTTGGTCTCATTTCATCAACATGGTGTCTGTGACATGTGAGTAGCTGGCCACACAAGTGGACTTCCACAACAGGTCAAAACTGCAGGCCATTTCTGTTATAGAATGGATCGGGCCTCTCGATTTCTCACTAATGTGTAAGCCCTGCTCACTGGATCTAGTCTCATCAATCTGCCTGCAGTCCGAGTCTGTCTGTGTGTGGCATAATAGGCGGATTTACGTGGTTTAGCCAAGAACCCAGGACTGCAGTGCTCCTCAGCAGGCCCAAGACCACGGATGATAGATTTCAGGAAGTGCGGATGTCTTACCGCAAGTACAGTACGGTGTTTTATTGACATTTTACTTATTCTAGTACATTTTGGCACTTTGAAAATAATTTATATATTAGAAAGCATGGACAGTAAGAAGAAGAAAATTATTGCAGCCCTGGCGGTTTTATGCTATGTACTCATGTATTTCTCGAAAGAAAAATCACACAATACCTGTAAAGTAATAGACATAACACAGCGACAAATAACCGACAATAATGAACATAGTAGAACCAACATTTTATTGGTGGTCACCTATAGTGTTGGTTTGCACAACTCTTCCCTGCCTTATCCACTTCTTTCAAGAGACCTACTTTTTTCTGAGGTTATTTATGAAATCAGTGAATGTATTTTAAATCTGTCTTGAGACTCCAAGGAAGTGCATATTTTTGTCACAAATGTGTTTTGTTTTACTGAAATAAAATGTCGCAAATGTGTTTCGTTTTATTGAAATAAAATAACAACAGTGGTCTTAATGGAACACACACACTTTTGCCTTGCTTTCTCCATCTAAAAACAGTTCATTACAAAAGATGTTGGTGTTAGTACTTAAGATTTTTGCTCAGACAGGGGAGAAATCTACCATGGGGCCCCAGCCTTTGCAGCAGCTTTTCCCTTCTGTGCTGAATGTCTATCCTCTTGCTGTTCTGAGGTGTGTTTGGGAATGTTCCACACTGTCCGAAGCTGACACAAGAACAGTCTCAGCACTGTTTTTCGTTCCTTTTTCTTTTCTTCGTTCACCTTCTTCTATCCTTCTTCCGTTTTGACATTTGAGGCTTCTCTTTTTTCTTCTTCCTCTCTGTGTACTCCTGAAGGCTGGCCCATGCATCTGACATGCAACAGGTGATTGGGTAACATGTAAGTCCCAGCTCTGGATCAACACTTAGGGTTCGAACATACAAGCTGTAATCTAGCCCTCCCCCCACACCATTTGTCTATTGTCACTGACTTCATAATTAATTCTTTCAATAAGCCTTGAAAGGAGTAAGATTTACAGTAAACTTTTTACGTATCTTCTTTGTTTGTAGTTGACTCTAGTTCTTCATGTCTAGTGCTGATTCTTGCAGCTGAAATTTGTGATATTATGTGTTCTCATGGTTCCAATTGACGTAAATAATGCTGAAGTATTGCCTGAGCAGCAATTTCAGTTTCTGTAATTTTTATTCTTTCACATTTTTCTATACCACACTGTCTTTGCAATTTCTACTTCAACAATCCAAAAAATTCCATTGTTATTGCCAAAAGTTAAAACACATCGTATCACATCTGATGCATGCCCACTACTAACAGTACTCCAAAGAGTTTACAAGTTTTCTTGACAAATGTATCTCCACCAATTTGTATCAATATTTTATAAATGAATCCAGAAGTAAATGTAATAAATATCATCAGATTATGCCAGATATTCTGTAATTTCAAATATTTCTAAAAAAAAAAAAAAGTAATTTTAATTGTATGTAAAGAGCTAGTACACATTGATTGTAACAACTAAAATAAAGTAATTTCTTTTTATGGATTGTAGCCTGAAATATACCACGTCATGTACAAAATCACATGAAATTCATTTAGAGAAACAGCTGAGATAATATTAACCTGTTTAAAAAGTTGTAATTATTTTTGGTATTGACTACTTCTGTTGAGGAAAAGTAATGCTAGAGAGTGTGTCCCTTTACAATATCCCCCTTAAAAAATTTGGAAACATTGTGTTTACAATATTTTGCGACAGACTATAAAGTTTGTCAAATGGTGTACAAAATGATACCAAAAGATAGAATACAGATGTATAGAAGTATCTGATACATAACATATTACTGAAAATATAACAAAAATATGTACTATACAAGTCATAATTTACACATATATCAGGACATTGCATTCAGATTTTCAGATCTGTTGAACGTTCTGTCACAAGACAATTGATACAAAGTCAAAACTACAACATTACAACACTAAACTATAGAAATAAATACAGAGACAAGGTAAATTACCCCAGAGTTACAAATTGCAAGTTTACATCCATAAAATCACTCCTTCAAAATCTTCAAAAGGGATGAGAGAAGAAATTCAGAGTCTAAGTGTACGGTGAGTGAGCAGACTTGAAAAACTCACGACAACTGTTACAGACCAGAAGAATACACTCTGTCATGAGTAGGAATGTAGCACAAAATCAATCAGTCACATAAATGAGAGTATTTACGGATATGTTGACTCTTGAAAGGACAAGTAATGAAAAAATATTAGGCCTAAGCTTACAATGTGAGGACCGACCCATGAATCCAAAACACACAGGGTACAAACCAGGAAAAAATGTTTCACAGCAAAATGAATAAAGTTCACCATCATATCAATAATTTCAATCATACGTAAAGAGTAATTATAAGAAGCATCTAGCCTCAATCACTGGTTGTACACTCTCCTTGGGTAAACACACACAGTTGTGATGACCAGGGGTACCCTAAACGAAGTTAAGCATGAGTTTGCCCACAACTCAAGATCCAGTCAAATACAATATTTTAGTACTCAGGATAAATACAGGTAAACAGAGTCATAATTAGCTTTGAATGAAGACATAATCGAGTAGATTGAGGACCAAAATCAGTGTAAGAAATCAGACATGTATACATTTTGTTACGTTGTTTATATAGTGAATCTCTTCCACACTTGCTAAAGGTTCATACAAACTAACCTGCTTACATAGCAGCGTAGAAAATTCATTTACAATTGATTAAAAAACAGTATTTGTTAAAAGTTACATAATGTATTGGGAAAACAATCTCCCTACTTAAAAAAACATACATTTATGTGCAATAACACTGTCTTTGGCAGTCTTGCTAACAATTTACAAATCTCAGTAACAATGCTGATGTAGTTGACAGATGCTTGAGTACATTTCCCAGCACCTATGATCTCTTGGAAGTCGACTGGTCTAGGAGGGTACAGCCAAATAGCAGTGTGAGATTGTATCCACCCACATCTCTCAGTTTCCTCCCTAGAGTTCTCATCACACGCTCTGACAGATAGGTAACTTCCTGTCCAGCATTCACAGTAAACCCTGAAACATTGTTTTATGTACTAAATATGCTATTCAGTACCTTCTTCACATCACATGGCATATGCTCTCCCTACTTATATTCCAAAAGCAAGTATAAAGGATTTACGTCAAATGAGATTAAAAATTGTACACATATGAAACTTAAATAAACAGAGCTAAGTGCAATAAAAAAAATGAACTAATGAGGTGATACACACACATACTAAGATACTATTTCTAATTTTTACTGTATAAATTGTGAACATTGTTCAATATTGAAAAAGGATCCACTCATTTAGTCTCATGGCATATATGTATCAAATTGTAAAGCATAAATCTATTACAAAACATAACTGTGTATCATAATATGATATTTCAATTCAATCAATAGCTAAGACATAACTTTAAAAATCACGACATGTTAGATACTACATCCTGACAAACAAAACACAATTATTTAGTCTTATCAGTCTGCAAACATAGTGTATATTTTCTTTCAGACTAGGGATCATTGTGTGTCCATGTTCTGTGCTACAACTTAACAGTACTTGACATTTTCATACTTGCTTTGCCTACCATTAGCTCCTCTTATCTTTACACCTACAATGGGCATTACCACAAAATTCGTACTATACCTAATCTTGTCTCCAAATTGTTCAGATATACTACAAATACCTATGTCAATCAAACAGTTCCCTTTCCACTGATCAATCTTAATGTAAGGACACCCAAAATCTGAGTCATCGTCTCTGTTATTAGACACTTCATGTAAAAGATCTCTTTCAGTTTCACCAAATGCTACATGCACACTGTCTTTACAGGGTTTTATCAACTTAACTAGTATCATAGCATTACTTTGGTTACTCATGTTGTCAGGTAAACATTGAATACAAGAATGGATTCCATAGTACAACTAACATCACTTATTAGAGAAGGATAACAAAATATATTACCATCAAAATTACGCTTCCTGCTTATATCTTCTTTCACTTCATTCCACCAATGTGGATACAAATTTTGACTAAGAACGTCTAACTTATTCCAGATGCACATTTATCTATGTTATCATCAATCTGGTTCCAAATAAACTTCAAAAAGTTTTCACCCTTGTTCTCTAGGCTAACAGACAACTCACCTTTATTGTTTGGATGATTACTCTGCATGACATTAATGAAAAACTGCTTTGACTGGACTGATATTCCATGACTTTCACTCACATCATCACGAACTACATTATTCTTAAACTCCAGAAGTACTGATAAGCATCATCATCACCGTCATCATCATAATCTTTCAAAATTACTTAAATTACTTAACAATAATATCATTAACAACACGTTTTGTCTCCATCAAAGAGTCATTTACCTCACCTGCATTCATTTCAATAAGCTACCAATCTCGAACTTACCAACCTCAGTTATTTCACAGCTGTCATTCACATCTTCATCAAAAAATCACCTAATTCAGATCCAATACAGTCAACACCTAATTTACATACATCAAGAACACTGTTTTTTGACCAAGAGAAGAAATCATTAGTACATAGTACATCAAAATTCTCATTACTCTCACATTCTGGTTTGTGATTAGTACCCACATGACCATAATTAAACATAGTATCCCAAAACTTTTGATCAAAACATAAATGAGAAATCTGATAT